>NC_035923.1:538215-780354 GCF_000348985.1 Huiozyma naganishii CBS 8797
ACCCTCTCCAGCGGCACACTGGGCATTCGGCGGGAAACTCGTCCACATCGGGCCAGACCACAAGAGTGTAGCTGTCACTATGCCACAGATCCAGGGGCTCGAGAAGAACACACTTTTGGGGGACGCCCTCAAGACGAGGGATTTCAAGCCGCTCATCAACGTCAGACTCGTCAAGGGCATCGACGCCACAAACGAGGAGGACTGGGGGGTCCTGGAGAGACTGTCCATGGACGGCAAGCAAGACTTCCTAAAGGACGCGTTCGCGTTTGACAACGAGGACGAGGAACAGCAGGTCGAGACCGCTGCCACGGCATCCATGGACAACGACGACGGTACCGCGTTCTTCGCTAACATCGAGACGAAGTTCGAACCCAAGGGCACGTTCACGCTGGAGGAAAGTACGGAGCGCGAGATCGCGCGCTGTCTGATCGCGGGGAACACTAAGGGCGCAGTGTCATGCGCACTGGAGAAGGACTTGTTGCCCGAGGCGTTCATCATCGCCATGGACTCCGACGACCAGCTCGTCAAGGATAGCGTCAGAAACGCGTACTTCGCCAAGTACGGACACAAGTCCGCGCTCTCCAGGGCGTTGTTCTCCCTTGTCAGGAGGGATGTGGACGACATGATCGAAAACTTGGACGTCTCACAGTGGAAGTACGTCGTCAAGGCCGTCCTACACTTTGCCGCCAACGACGAAACACGCAAGAACGAGTTGCTCGTAAAATTGGGGGACAAATTGCTTGCAAAGGGCGAAAGAATGGACGCGCTTTCCGTGTACCTAGCGGCAAACTCCATCGACAACGTCGCTGCCGTGTGGCTGAGGGAGTTTGCAGGGCTCGAAGAGAACCTACAAAAAGGCGACAAGACCATGTATGAGGCGCACTACGAGTGCCTGACTGAGTTATCGAAAGGTTCACCGTTTTTTCCTAGCTTCTTCGGCTCATCAAAGATCACCAACAATGAACTAATTTCGAAATTCTTGGAGTTCGTCAGCATGACAAGCGGTACCGGTGATTTCGACCTCGCTTTACAGTTCTTGGACATATTGCCTAACGACAACGAGGATGTTACTACGGAAAAGAAGCGTGTTTTCATTGCCTCCGGGAAATCTGCTACTGCAAAGACAGCCAGAGCAGCACCTACAACCACGGGTACCGGTGCATCAGCTCATGCTATGGGCACCAGACAACACAGGTACCAAACACCTGCTATGCCCACCCCTGGCCTGTCCATGCCACAGGGTGCATCCGTCCAGACCCCTGCAGCCACGATGGCGTCCCAGGGGTATTTCACTGGTGTGCCACCAACTGCAGTCCAACAAATCCCAGCGACTACACCAGGAACAACAGCGCCACAGAGCCGCAGCGCCTCACCAGCTCATACAAAGGCTAACCCATATGCACCCAAAGGGGCAGTTGCACCCCCTACCATGCCTATCACTCCTCAAGGTATAAACGGGAACCCTCCACAGGCTGCCCCATTGTCATCTTTCATGCCTGCACCAAATCCATACGCTACAAGCATGAACCAACAGAATTTCAACGTGGGTCAGACCAACAGTTCATTCGACACGTCGCTGCCACCACCACCAACAATGGGAGCAGGTGGGTTGTCAGGCCAAGCTCCACACTTGAACAGAAAGGCCAATGACGGTTGGAATGACTTGCCCTTGAAAGTAAGAGAAAAGAAGCCGGCGCGCGCAAAGCCAGTTTCTGTCGCACCAATGGTCAATGCTACAACGCCTTTGCTTGGTAGAACAGACAGCGGGAACTCCTTTAACGTGGGCACCTCCGTGGTAAAACCGCCACCAGTTCATAGAGTCGCGTCCGTCGCATCCGTATCTTCTCCACCCCCACCCACTGCGGCAAAGAGAAAGGGTTCTCTGAGCAACTTTGGGCCCAACATGGGCAACGCCACTATACCGGCAGCAAAGCCTGCATCTAATCCATATGCACCACAGGCCCTGGCTGCTCCCTCTGCTCCCGCCTCGTCTGTTTCTCCAATCATGTCACCACCGAATCCATACACCGCGTTAGCAGCGGCTGCACAGTCTCCACTAACGAAGCCAGTGAATCCATATGCTCCAGCTGCTCAACAAGCGCCATTGCAAGGGGGCAATATGCCATCTGCGCCAGTACCCATGAACCCATACGCGGTCACCAACGGTAGTAATGTATCGTTAGGTGGTGGCGTCCCACCACCACAGAAGGCACCAATTGGCCCCCCACCAATGAGTTCAAGGAAAAAGCTAATACAGGCTAAGTCTGGCAGCACCGAGCCAGGTTCAATGCCCTCTCCAGAGAAGGAGACGGCTGAAGCATCTGGTAGCGTTGCTACCCCGGTTGCGCCACCCGCCTCCACTGTGGTACCTGTAAGTGGTGACGGTAACAACGTCGCAGCAGATTCATCTTCTGCCCCTGCCCCTGCCGCTGTCACACTTCCCGAAGATCAGCAGGAGATAATTGCTTCCCTGAAGGATGAGTTGAACCGTGTCAAGCCATTGACACCAAAGGAGTACGCGAAGCAACTGAAGGACTGTGAAAAGAGATTGAAGATTCTCTTCAATCATTTGGAACACCAAGAACTACTCACCCCACCTACGATCGACAAGTTGCGCGAACTGACTGAACTGCTGAAGGCCAAGGAATATCAGAAGGCGATGGAAGTGCATATATATATCGCGACAAACTACGCCCAAGAGGGTGGGAATTGGTTGACCGGTGTCAAGAGACTAATAGGTTTCGCCGAGGCGACCTCGACATAAGAGGAACACCGCAGTAACACATGTATCGCATATATATGATATTTGTATATTTTTTTATCAGAAAGACTGACTATAGTGAAGCGAAGAGGCGATGATCATCATCGGTGTCGCTCTTTACAATACACATTCGAAAGACATTTTTTTCTTGGCTTTCTGTTTCCAAAAAATAATAAAAAGGAAAAAGGAAAGCTTGAGACAGAAGATCGCAAATTGTAGATATCATAGTTATTGAATGAAGTACTGCCCGACGAAGGTTGCTTATTCATGTGTAAAGTTGAGCAACTGGGTGTTTCTGTGGTACAATTGCTTTGAGTTTGTTTTCTTAAGACGAAAAGCTTACGGTATTTGTAAAAGTACATGTAGCAGAGCATGGATGGAGAACGAAATAGTAGTGATGAGAACCATACTGTTGAACCGTCTTCCACTTCAGATAGTGAGAGCACACCAAGGCTGCAAAAGAAGGCTGGCCTGTTTGACACAGCAATTAGGAAGCTTAGCAATAGCCTGCTTGTGCGACGGAAAAGATCGGCAAATGTGGAGCCTAAATCCGAGGAAAGTGCGGCGCAATCAAATACAATACAGTCAATAGTGGGGGCAGCTGCATCTCTGGACACGTATGTTAACGGTTCAGAGACATCTGCGGTCGGTGATAACGATCAGGTTACCCTGGATGCTGCGTCGTTACTATTTAGTGAGCCGCCAAGAAAACAATCCAACATGATGTCGCTGCTGGTCGGGATATTTGTTGCTGTTGGCGGGTTTCTGTTTGGCTACGATACCGGGTTGATCAACAGCATAGCAGAGATGAACTACGTCAAGGAACACCTGACACCGAATCGCAACGCATTCACAACAAAGGAAATGGCCATCGTTGTGTCGTTCTTGTCGATGGGCACGTTCGTGGGGGCTTTAATGGCACCATTTTTGTCCGACTCGTGGGGAAGGAAAAAGACTATAATTGCCAGTACTGTTGTTATATTCTCAGTTGGGAACTCGCTCCAGGTCGGTGCGGCAAGTATGACCTTGCTGGTCGTCGGTAGAGTTGTTTCAGGGCTGGCTATAGGGGTTATATCGGCAGTGGTTCCGCTGTACCAAGCAGAAGCAGCAAAAAAGGAGCTAAGAGGTGCCATTATTTCCACATATCAGTGGGCAATCACTTGGGGATTACTTGTGTCGAGTGCAATATCACAGGGTACTTACAAAAGAAATGACCCCTCCTCGTATCGAATCCCTATTGGGTTACAATACGTCTGGTCCACAATCCTGGCTGTTGGCATGTGCTTTCTGCCGGAAAGTCCAAGATACTTTGTTTTAAAGGATGATCTTGATTGTGCAGCCAAGTCTTTGGCGTTTCTGAGGGGAGTCCCCGTGCATGATTCGGGATTGCTGGAAGAACTTGTAGAGATCAAAGCTACATTCGACTACGAGCGGTCCATTGGTTCGTCCTCCTTCTTAGACTGCTTCATTTCGAGTAAAAAACGACCTAAGCAGACTTTGAGAATGTTTACTGGGATTGCCATCCAGGCATTTCAACAGTTTTCAGGCATCAATTTCATATTCTACTATGGAATCAACTTTTTCAGGAAATCTGGGATACAAAACAGTTATATCATCTCTTTTATCACGTACGCGGTAAACGTTGCTTTTAGTATCCCGGGATTGTTTCTAGTAGATCACCTGGGTAGGAGAAAGGTTTTGATATACGGTGGTATCGGCATGACTGTATCCAACTTTATAGTTGCCATCGTTGGAGTTTCCACCAATTCTGTTGTTTCGAGCAATGTAACGATAGCGTTTATCTGTGTCTTTATTGCATCTTTCTCCGCCACCTGGGGCGGTGCTGTGTGGGTTATTTCTGCTGAATTGTACTCGCTTGGTGTCAGAGCAAAATGCACCGCTATATGCGCAGCTTCCAACTGGCTTGTAAACTTCGCATGTGCCTTTATGACACCGTACATTGTGAACAGACGAACAAAAGACTCGTCGAGCATGGGGGCCAAAATTTATTTTATTTGGGGTAGTCTGAATGCATTGGGGCTATTGGTTGTTTACTTGACAGTTTACGAAACCAAGGGGCTACGGCTGGAGCAGATTGACGAGCTGTATAAAAACAGTCCGAATAGTCGTGCCTCTACCAAATGGAATAAGATTATTAGGGGGCAGGGTCCGTTAAATAAAATATTTGAAATGAGTTCGGGGGACAGTAGTGAAACAAATACACCGGGGGCAAGTTTGAATGAGACAAATACGTCAAAATATCAAAACCAATCACACATAAATGAGACCGGCTTTACCATGGATGATTTATCCAGGTATGAGGTAGGAAATGAAGATCGTTCTGTGCCTTTGGTCACAGCCGCCCCATCTAGTCCAACAGTTGTGGATACGGCCACGACCCTAACATCAGCGGAACAGTTACCGAGAATGAACAGTACGTCTATTTCGCTTGTACAAAGCTCGGTGCCTAGCACCAGTAATTTTATCGACTTGGGGAATGGACTACGTTTGAATACGTATCGGAGGGGACCTCCTTCTATTTCCAGTGAATCCAATGAGGATGAGGGCAGTTTGCAAGAATACGATGGACCCATCCTCACTCCACATAGTAGCGACTATCGGCATCACATGGATATGATCAATGGGTACCTATCGCACACTGTGGATCAGTCTAGCAATTCCAACAGTCAGTTGTCTTCGAATGGAACTCACATATTTATGGACAATGGCCTAAGTCTTCCGTTGCGGAGCAGTCACCCCCAATACTGACCGACGATGAGGAAAACGAAGATTCTAACGACGAAGAGTTCTCCTCACAGCAGAACCATTTCTTGTTTGAGTTGGCCACTGAGCTGCAGCAATATAACAGAACACTTCATTCCGCTCAAAGTGGCACAAGAAGTGTGTCTCCATTGCAAAGCGACAAATCATTACCAGATCATGATATCCCCTGAAAGGAATGGGTTATCTTCAGAGATGTCACTCCATCAAATACAACACAAAACATATATTCATACCATCGTCGTTTAGACCTGTTTATATATTCTTACATCCGGTCAAAATGATGCACCTAGTAAGTGACTACCTTTCTGTTAGTGCCTCACTGCTTGGATTTTAGACGTTATGCGCTACTGTGTGGGCCGTCCCGCTTTGTCTGTTGTCATTTGTAGGGCAAAAAAAAATAATAAAATAAATAAAAAAATACTTAAAATAGTGACACGACGTCCTTTAAGGCATTAGAAATGATTCAAAGAGGTGGGAGCACGAGAGTCTCTTTGTTTTCTGTGGGAGTAACTAGATATGTCGGAACCCCGTGATGAAGCCCGTGCTACTACCGGTAAATCTGCTGAAAATTTGCAAAAAACGCGGCTTTTGAGGTCAGAATCCACGAAGTTCCAGGATCATGTTGCACCTCCCATCGTTGGAGCTTTGAAAAGGGGCTCTGCGAACACCAAAATGAGGACAGTAAAGGCGATAGCAGAGTCGATACTAATTAACAAATGCAGTGACGAGAAGCGAATGAAGGACGAGGTAGACAAGCATGGCCAATGGAAGCACTCGACGATGGGTATTATAGAGTTTTTCGTGTATAAGATTCTGTTGGTTGGACTGTACATTGCCTACGGTATCTTCAGGTACTTTCAATACCAATATAATTTGATGAAGTTAAGGATCCTCAACGTGTTTTATAGCCCTTCTAACACGCCTCAGCTTATCAGGCAAGACGTGAGGAAATTAAACAAGATCCCCAAAGTACTTGCATCCATCCTCGAGGTGAAGCCTGTTGGGGATGTTGGCGGTGGGAGCAAAGGGTTGCTGAACGACGGCAGTAAGCTGGTGTGCTGGACTGTGTCTGCCGGTATCAAGCAACTCATTCTATACGACTACGAGGGGATCCTGCAGGGCAACGTGGAACTGTTCCGGGAGGGCATTTATGCCAAGCTGAGCAAATACTACGGTCCGTACAACGTCCCAACGTTCGCTGTCAAAGTACCACACGAAAACAAGGTGTACTACAACCTGAAAGGCAACAGCCAAAAGAAAAGCAAAGTTTCCATTGAGGTCTCGTTGCTCTCCAGCAGGGACGGCCGGGAAACCATTGTCGACCTAACAAAGACAATGGCGCATCTTTACAAACAGGGGGACTTGTCCCTCGACGAGATCACAGTCGACCTCGTCGACCAAGAGCTTGTCCAACTGGTCGGCCACGAACCAGACTTACTGCTCTACTTCGGACCCGCGCTCGACCTCCAGGGATACCCGCCCTGGCACCTACGCCTGACGGAATTCTTCTGGGAGGCGGACAACAACCAGGTCACGTACTCCGTCTTCATAAGAGGTCTCAGGGTGTACGCTGGCGCCCAGATGAACGTCGGGAAGTAATCGCTGGGACCCCATCGCATCCGCATCGCATCGCGCCTCTTCCAGCAGATCACTTCCATCTCGCTTTCCTAATCATCCTTCTATTTTTTGCCTAAAACAGTAATTATTATGTAACTTGCATCACATGACCTCAAAAATGTTCTTTGTCGTTTTTGACGAAGTTTTTTTGTTCAAGAAAATTTTGTTAAATTTTTGATTGAAGTTTCGATTCCGTTGCGCTGTTCAAGTTACACGTTTCGCCTCTACAGGATGGGGGATCCCTTGTGTAGTGTTACTTGTGGGCTGGTATTTTCAGTTTGCGCTCCCCTTTTCTGTTTCTTGCTCCGATACAAGGGTCTCTTGATTGGCAATTACTAGTGATTATAGATCAGATCTAGTAGAAACGATACTCAGGGTTCTTTTTATCTAGATAGATTTTCCTATTGACCTATCTCCCTTCCCTCAGTGACGAATATTAGACACCAAATCCAATAACACCGAAAGAATACAGAAAGAAAAAATGGGTTTATTTGCTTCCAAGTTGTTCAGCAATTTGTTTGGTAACAAAGAGATGCGTATCCTGATGGTTGGTCTGGATGGTGCTGGTAAAACGACCGTTTTGTACAAGCTGAAACTGGGTGAGGTGATCACCACCATCCCAACCATTGGTTTCAACGTCGAGACCGTTCAGTACAAGAACATTTCGTTCACCGTCTGGGATGTCGGTGGACAGGACAGAATCAGATCGCTTTGGAGGCATTACTACAGAAATACCGAGGGTGTTATCTTCGTCGTGGACTCTAACGATAGATCGCGTATCGGCGAGGCTAGAGAGGTCATGCAAAGAATGTTGAACGAGGACGAATTGAGAAACGCCGTGTGGTTGGTTTTCGCTAACAAGCAGGATCTGCCAGAAGCCATGTCCGCTGCTGAAATCACGGAAAAATTGGGTCTACACTCGATCAAGAACCGTCCTTGGTTCATCCAGGCCACTTGCGCCACGTCCGGTGAAGGTCTGTACGAAGGTTTGGAATGGTTGAGTAACAACTTGAAGAACCAATCCTAGATCAGTTTGGTAGAAGAGAAGCAAGAAGGATGGAAAGAAAAGTAAATACAGGGTAAAGAGTGTATGCATCCATATATATTTGTGTGTGTACGTATATAATGTTTCTTTCTGGCGATAAAGGAATGATTCCACTAGATGATAACATTAAGGAGTATTGAACTTTTATGTGCTAGAATGTGGGGGGTTGTCTCTCTGACAGATTTACGCAGAAGTGTACGCAGATCCAACAGCGTTAACTTTTGAATTTTGAAGGGAGGGAACGCTGGAAGCATAGTTATTCAAAGCCAACGTATCCAAAGTAACAAGCAATGTAATTGAAAAAAAGTGTTTTGCAGCAGTATCTTCATATCAATATGCAATCAATAGATAGTAAACTCCCGTGGCGCCAAACATTTTACGTGACTGTATCTGTTACAGTTTTCCACCCAGACATTTTTTATTAAATTTTGAAATAAAATTAAAATAGGTTTTTAAAAAATAAAAAATAAAAAATAAAATTTCCTCTTCAGTTCTGCCAGACAAAAAAGTGCAACGGAAGCGCTGTGGGAACGTCTCTGCCCCGACTCTCCTTCCACGCCTCTACACTGGAGTTCCCCTCCGGAGGCGGGGCCGTTTGCACCTCGTTTTCCGCCAATCTCTGCCTGGACTGTTTATTCCTCGGCTCGATTCCGCCTGGGCTCCAGCGGGAGTTTGGGCCGCTCTCTCTGTTCGTGGCTCGTGCAGTTCCCGGAGCCGGCAGCCTTCGTCTCTCGCAAACTCATCCAATCTTCAAATTTTCATTAACGATTTGATATAATTAACACAGTAGTCCTAATACACATTCGAAGTTATATTCAAATCCCAAAAGTAAGCTGTACAGTTAGATATATTCGAAATGGTATGTGACATGGTACTATAGGTGTTGGTGGATACTAGACGTTTACAAGCTGTGGGGAAAACCGAACCGTTATATTTCTTTCCAGATGGTGACCTTTTCCAGAAGCAAATTCCACGCTGTGACGATTTTTCTTTTTTCCCTCTGACTAGCATACGATGGGTCCGTTTAGTTATTTTAAACGGCTCTCATCAGTATGAATAAACAACATAGAATTCTTCATTTACTAACATTAAACTTATGGATTAAAACGTGTAACAAACGTTTAACTATTGCAATATGTTTCAGGCCGGTGTTAAGAGTTACGAACTAAGAACCAAGTCCAAGGACCAATTGGAATCCCAATTGCTTGACTTGAAGAAGGAACTAGCTGAATTGAAGGTTCAAAAGCTATCCAAGCCATCTTTGCCAAAGATTCACACTGTCAGAAAGAACATTGCCCGTGTCTTGACTGTCATCAACGAACAACAGAGAGACGCTGTCAGAGCTCTATACAAGGGTAAGAAGTACCAGCCAAAGGACTTGAGAGCCAAGAAGACCAGAGCTTTGAGAAGAGCTTTGACCAAGCACGAAGCTTCCCAAGTTACTCTAAAGCAAAGAAAGAAGCAAATCGCTTTCCCACAAAGAAAGTACGCTATCAAGGCTTAGATTTATTGAGAAGTATATATTATTTTCATTGTTTGTTACTATCTTTTCTTTAATATAAACTTTTGTAGTTTTAACCCAGAATACAAATATCACATTATTTTAATTGGAAAATAGGACACCGCTTGCCTCCCTTGGTTACTCAGAGCGCTCAATATCCACCGATATGACTCTGAAACGGTAATGAGGAGACAGCTATATGCAAATTGCAAAGTTACTATACATTCAGTAAATCATTTTATTTACACTATATAATTGTACTCTTTGCCTACTGAGCCTGCTCCTGTTGTCTTTCTAGTTTCTTTTGCTGCTTAAACGCAATAATCTTTTCCTTTAGTTCTGGGTTTGGTATCACATCGTCTAGTTTCAACGGCATTCTGTTGAATGGATCGGTGGAATCACTCAATAAATGAGCCTTGATCGTGCTTCTATCGATATTGACCTTAGAGGCAGGTAACGTTACAGGATCCTTCATCAATGTAAACATTAGCGGGTCCAGGAACTCGTCGGGAGCATCGCCATATTCAAGATCCTCCTCGGCCACCTCGTCCTTCTTCTCTTGAGCCTTTTGGGCAAATTGAACTAGTTGATCACAAAACTCGCCTGTAACGAGACCTGTTTTCATACCAAGGATGATAGTGGCTTTCTTGAAGAGATCCACGTTGAATGATCTGGTATCTCTTGCAACAGCACTCAGAAACTCGTCTTGTACACTCAAATTGATGTAAACTGTGCACAAGGCCTTTAGTAGTTCCTTAGGGTTGAACGAGTACTGCGCTGGGTTATCAACCTTCAACTCGCCGCACTTCGGTCCCACAAGGGATTGCAAGTTGTAATTCAACATCGTTGCCAGTCTATCCACTAATTCTGGTGTTGCAAATGCTCCTGGTATATCCTTTGTGAAATTTTGAAATAGTTCGACAGACTTGGCGGCTAATCCACAAGACGATTTTGCCTGTCTTTGAGCAGCGGACAGTCTCGATTGTAATTCAGCTGTATCTGGTTCATTGGCATCTGTAGATGGAAGAGGGGCAGCGGCGGCACGTTCTCTCAGTTCATTGTTCAGATTGTGAACGTCTGACAAACTGCTCAACCCTTCGTCCAACAAAAATGTCAAATCATTCAACATACGAGCCACGAAACGGATGAAGAAATCAGGGTTATTTTGGGACTGCCAAATCAATTGCCTCTTGTACACGGATGAATCCGTATACAATGCTTCTAAGATTATCGATATGCTGTATCTGCTGTTGAACTTGTCATAAAATTGGGAAGAGGAACCTGTCTTTTCCACGATAACATAAAAATCAAGCAGAGCATATAGTAAGTGTTTAGAAACAAGTTCATTTTCCTCAAAGATGTGTACCATAAACCCTGGAGAGTTGTCGGTCAGAGGTAGGGCACCAACACTAAGCAGTTGCACCAGTTTACCTTTGAGATGGGGATTGGAGACCAATTCTGGACAACGGAGTATTGTAGTACCAAATTCAACAAAGGAATGTAGTCGCGGATTCCTGAACAGTGGGGACCCGCCGTAATGTGATATATATAGTGCGTAGTTCAGTGGTCCTTCCACCACAAATTCAGGGTAGTACTTGAAAGGCACTGGGGCATGGGCTCTCAGGTAATCAGCATTATCGACGTTTTCAACACCAACTTGATCTGGAATAAGGGGTAAGCTAATAGGTTTGAAAGGGAATTCGTGTTTAGGGTCGATCACTCTCATTAAGAACGTGGAGGCACCACAGACGAAATCAAACACTTCCAACTGAATGGATCGATGAGCGAAAAAACCTTTCATGGCATCTCTTATAGAGGTAGTATACTTTAACGATTTTTCCAACTGTTTCAATTGTACATTAACAAAATTGGTCATAAATGAATTAGATTGGGCAAATCCCTTAACCTTTTCCAGTTCTGATTTGATTCTCTTGATTTGTGGACCCAGTTTTTCATCATAAAGTAATGTACCGCCTATACCATAATGCAGGTATGCAAGAGTAAGAAAGAAACAGTCTGAAATAAAGTTCGGTCTCGAATCTTTTGAGCTTTTATTTTTGTCGTAAAATTCATCGGCTTCCTTGAAGTCTGAGTTCAACCTTGTCTCGTTCGAAAGATCAATAAAGACACTAATATTGTTGAAGTAGTTAACGTCTATTTTATCAATTTTGCTGTACGACACATCCAAGAAAGGCTGTGAAAATCTAATGAGAAGGAGCGTGATGTTCGTCATAAATGCATTGGTCGCTAACTTATTCTGTTCTGCATGGTCCGCTCTTCTAAGGTGGTTTTTGTTTACAATCTGAGCCAGGTAGCTGATCATATCCGTCCGGGACTCTAGTGAACCTCTGATAATTCTGTCCAAAATGAAAAACAGTCTATCAATAACAACTCTGTGCTCAGCTTGTAGGGATTCGTGAATAATCGTTGTTTGCTGTTTAGTTCTTTCCAGTAGTTCCCCGTAATTTTTCAGAGCTACATTAAACAACAATGGAGAGAGAGTTAAAATGGGCCCCAAAGTAGTCACCTTTTCGTATAGATTGCCTTTGCAATCACCAGTGGGTAGAAATCCTTCAACTTTTGTAAACACCGCAGCCACTGGTTTGAAGTTCAAAAACAGTTCAAACAAAGTTAAGACATTGTTATATGTTTGAGAATCATTCAAATCAAAATTCGGTAAGTCTTTTATCAAGTAGTCAACCAAGGTTGGGAACACATTGTCCAAAAGATCAATGATACTTTCCTCAATTATGGCTCTCTGGATGATTTGAGATAAGAAATCAGTGTAGTTGTCGATTGAGTTAATGATGTTGACAACGTATTGCTTGGCACTACCATTGACGGCAAAATCCTGGATTTGGAATGCTACCAACCCGTAGCCAATTACTAATCTATCAGTCTCCTGAAAGAGCTGTGCCAAGGATTGGTCACCTTTGTTTATTCTCTTCAACCGTTGACACCGCTGGAAGCACTCATTTAGATACGTAAACGGCTCCTTTATCGTAAGATTTTCTGTTAGTTGCGTTAACAAAAGCGAATCAATATTGGAAGCTTCAAAGCCGGTCACAGGACCGTTTTCCGATTCTATAAGCGTGTAGTTAGTTGGAACATTGTTGGGATCATCCGTAACTTGTAGAATATCCTGGATCAGCTTACTTGACATTTTCCTCCAATCTTAGAATTGAGCGGAATAACGTATACAAATGAGCACCTGTTGGTTCAGTTTTGCTTGCCTCTTTATCAGAAACCGATAAAGACTTGAACAGTACCTATTTCAATGTACTGCGGCAGTATCTAACTTTTAATGAACTGTATTAGAAGAGTTCCCTTCGATATGGTTGATATCTTCCCAACCAAAAAAATAGACGAATTTCGAGAAAAAAATGAAATCATGTGATAGTATAACGAAAGAGAGAAGCACAAGCGTGGATTCATATAGCTACGTTGTTAACACTATTCTTCTCCAACTGTAATTTCTCTCTTTTATTTGAAGAACTGAATTGCCGATTCTGTTGAATAAAATCTTTCTCACCGTGACTATTCATTGTAGTGGAGCATATGAGATGTTTTAGTGTACTTGACTTTTGATTATACTCAATATATAAGTACACGATTCGGTGTTCTCTTCTATCTTGTATCAAGGTGGTCCGTTCATTTCCTGTAGCTAGTGTTTATATATGTGGGGAATGGGGCTCCAATTTCAAATTTGTAAAATTATTTAATAATTGTAGTAAAGCTTTTCTTGCAAAGCACATAAAGATTTTAAAACAAATACATTAAAATTTAAAAGTAAACACATCCTTAATATTTGATATTAAACATCTTAGATCTAACCAAGACTTGTTCTAGAATATCAATCCCTCAATACCTTCAATATCTTCCAGATAGTTGACCGGATATTCAAATTTGTTTTCAAAAAGGATTCTGTCGGTGTAACGCCAAGATATTGATTTGCGATAATTTTTATGGGAAGGGACGTATACCTGAATTTAATAAGCTCTTCAACATACTAAATACCACAGTTAATATAATAAAACTTCACCATATTTGTTACTGTACGATACTTGTGTCAAGTTTACTGTAGACTTAATAACCTATCTGGAAATTGTACATGTACATATTATATAAGGGCGAACAAAGTTAATAAACGCTCTTTAGTGTGAACGTTTATCGATAAAAACAAAACAGTGACCAAAACATACCTAAGCTGGGGACACTACCTATTTTTTCCTTTATATTAATGGATGTAGTGTTCTTCAATATTTTTTTATTCCCACTTTTATTATTGTGACACAAAAGCGAAACGTCACTGTAGGACAACATAAACTACTTCATCAATTTAGATCGGTGTCAATCTCTAAACAGAAAAACATGAGTTTAAACGTAAGATCAGTAAACAAAGTTGAGAGTCTTCCCGGAACAAATATTCCGACGATAAGGGAGCTTGTTAAAGCAAAACAAAATCAAAGAAAAGAGCCAGTAACAAGTAAGTTTTTGGGCCGCGTGGAGGACAATTTAATTAAGTGGAACCCATCAATTAGCTCACACAATGGAACAATACAAGCAGTCGAAGGGATCCATCCATTTCAAACCGCCAAAACATCCCAAGTTGATAACGAGACGCATTCTCAATTACCACAAGGGTCCGGTAAATGGTACAAGGAAAATTCAGAATATTTGCTACGACAGTTGCCATCCGGGGGGTTTTCAGATGTAGTACTACCAGACGAAGATTCGTTTGTTCTCCCCACTTCAAATCCTGCCACCACCGCTACACCTTTTGCAATTCCTGCACCTGACACAGAAACGGCTGGTATTGAAAAACCAAAGGAAGCTTACAAACTTAAGGATAACAATGCAAGAGGGAAACCACTGCACCAAGACCCTTACAGCATATTCTATCAGCGTCCTGTTCCGGTCAATTACATCCAACATGAAGTCAATATAAGAAATATGGGGGTAGCTCAAAATCAAGAAGGTACCGATGGAGATGAACAATATAAGCGTTCGTGGTTAGCCACATGTATCAATTGGATTCCATGTAACGAATAGAAAGGGGACCACAAGCACATTTTGGCTAACCACCGTAGCACACAACTTTTCATCAATGCACCATTTTGCATTCTTAGCTGTCATTGAGGAAGCAAATAATTCATATATTAAAGCTATATATGATACACATTATAAATAAATAAGACGGGAATCAATATAGAGAAAATAACGAACTAAGAGAAATACCAATAACAGTGAGATGTAATAATGTAAGGAATGACAGTCATGCAATGCAAGAACCAACCATATCCCCTAGGGGAAAAGACCGGCCCTCAACTTTACACTACTATCATATCATTGCAATCTCTCCGCTTATTTGGATCTAGCTCTCACCTTCCGTCTCTTTCTCTTAAGTCTTCTTGTTCTCTTCTTTCTCCACTTAGCTCTCATAGTGGTTAATGCTGGTGAGCTGGGAACCAGTCTAGAAAAAGGGAATGAGAACGAGAACTAAAATTCAGGGAATTATAATAAGATGCCCTTTAAATGAGCGCACCCAGAATAATTTCGAATCTGTCGTCGCATTTCAGATTTCGCTGCCAGCATCGCATCCTTGACATCTTCAAATCGTCCTCCGTTATTTGTGACAGTTTTTGCCTTTTTTGGAAGGAAAAATGCACTTCTTTTTGAGAAGTAAAAATTGAAAAAAAAGATAATAAATAAGGATGTTAGGATGTAGTTTCCAGTCCCGTCAACTGGTTCAGTGGGCGTCGCTCTCAGTTTTGGTGGCTTCCTGCTTCACCGCTTTAGCAATGGTCGGATCAATCTCTTTTATGTCCAGGGTATCGGTTATTACCTTTGTGTAATCCACACCTGTTTCATCCAAATTTTCCTCGGGCAGCAATTGCTTGATCTCGCGGTACTCGATGGCACCGTCCTCAATCATCTTCGAGATATGCTGAGCACCCAAGTATGCCTTCAAGTTACAGTATGCTCTGTATGCCAAATAAAACCCCGGGATATTGGGGACAACTGGTATTAATACTAGCGGGAAAGTTAGTGGGAGAACAAGCAGACACTGCAATGCTTTTTTCTTGTGATATTTTAGTCCGTTCAAATACAACTGAGTGAGTTGTTTCACCAAGCTTTCTCTCGATATAAGCTGAGATGGATAATATAAATGGATCGGCTTTAATGCCGGTTTTTGTACAGTGCTGAGGTACTGACCTCTTGTAATGGTGAGTTCGCTTTGCTGCTCTGTGAGTTCCTCTCTTGCTTTTTCTCTTGACGGTTTGATTCTTTTCAATATGTAGTTCTCTCCTGGTATCGACATTAAACTTTGCTCTTGCCAGGGTATCTGGTCCAAGTAGACATTCACCCAAGAAACAATCTTCTTGTTCATCTTCTTGGGGGACTGACTCATTTTCTTCCAAATCATTGCTGACTTGCTCACAAGATACCGTTCCGCTGCTATCAGCTTGGAATTCTTGTTTAGTATGCTATCTTTATGGGAACAGTATATGAAGTTGCTATCCTTATTAATTGGTATGGCAATCAGCTTCACCGGATCTCTAGCATACTGTTCCAATGTCTGCCGAAGCAAGTTATCTGAGGAAATGAACCTTCGAGTATTCACTATTTTGAGCATACAATACCTAGTAACAAGGGGATAGAGAAGCTCAAAACGGAGATCTTTCTATAAACATGTCAGTAAACTGATAACTTTAGATCTCCACAGATGTTCCCGAATACCCTATTTTTTATTATATTGCATATCAAGAACAAAAACGTCAAACTTTTTTACCACTTCACGTGAGTGACTCAACGAAATAGAGAAAATGTGCGGGGCGATAATTCCTGACGTTTAGTGGCACATAACTCGTAATGAGAAACAACGAAGTACCTTTCTCAGTGGTCAAAAGCCTGCCTGAGAAAGATGCCTTTTCCATAAAACACTACATCTGAACATGACAAGAATGTCCCTAATACATGCACACACTGGGTCAGATTCTAGCCTACCCTTTCAAGATGCGAAAGCTAGCTGCTCTGATGTCCCTTTATTAATACTACGATTTGGATACGCGACAAAACGCCTAACTGTTACATAAATGCCCAGTACAGAGAATGTGCTTGTCCACGATCTTTGTATCATGTCACAGGCAGCGAGCGCTTCTTCCGCTTAACGCGTCCCCTCTTGAAGTTTCGAGGAATTTCATAAATGACGTGATTTTCCTCGCGAAGCGTGAAGATCCAATTTTCCACCGGAATTTCAGAAAAGATAATAATAAGTAGAATAGAAATATTACTCCCTGTATAGCGGTTAGAAGCCCAGCAATTGTCATTCCCTGGAATTCGTGAGTTAGAGAATATGGTCAGTTCACGCACCCCAAGTAAGAAAGGGGGGTCGAGGGAGAGAGGCACTGGTCGCGGAAAAAAAATAATTGCGACGGAATTTTGGCAGATGACTGCTGAACACATCGCCTGAAATATCACTGCCAGGCACAGAGAGCTCAGTTCGGGACCCGTATATTGAATCATGAGGCCCTATTTTTTGCCTTCTCTCCCACCCCTCTCCCAGGCGTGAGTGTTACTCATAACTCGGAACTTGGAAAAAGTGGTTTACCTCATCTTCTTACCTCAATGAGCCGCTATATAAATATGTTTGGATCTGAATCGTAAGTCAATGGACCTTACGTTAATGAGATTGAAACCAAATCAATCACCATCCTCAGCTCTTCATTGATATATTATAGAAGATTAATAGAAATGACAAAAGAAGCTTCCAGTTCTCCTAGTAATCTGGCTCAAAAACCAAACCCGTATGAGCCACACCCTTCGGATTTCGTCTCCAACGTGGGTAACTTCCAATTGATCGATTCTACTCTGCGTGAAGGTGAGCAGTTCGCCAATGCCTTTTTCTCCCACGAGAAGAAAATTGAGATCGCTAAAGCGCTGGACTCATTCGGGGTCGACTACATCGAATTAACGTCTCCAGTAGCTTCCGAACAATCTAGAAAGGACTGTGAGGCGATCTGCAAATTAGGATTGAAGGCAAAG
Organism: Huiozyma naganishii CBS 8797; assembly: GCF_000348985.1. Lineage (NCBI taxonomy): Eukaryota > Fungi > Ascomycota > Saccharomycetes > Saccharomycetales > Saccharomycetaceae > Huiozyma > Huiozyma naganishii. The sequence continues at coordinate 555,970 of NC_035923.1, forward strand.
ATTCTTACACATATACGGTGTCACATGGACGATGCGCGTGTCGCTGTCGAAACTGGTGTCGACGGTGTAGATGTAGTTATCGGTACGTCAAAGTTCTTAATGGAGCACTCCCACGGTAAAGATATGAACTATATTGCCAAGAGCGCTGTGGAGGTGATTGAATTTGTCAAGTCCAAGGGGATTGAGATCAGATTCTCGTCTGAGGACTCCTTCAGAAGTAATTTGGTTGACCTTTTGAATATCTACAAAACTGTTGATAAAATCGGTGTTAACCGAATCGGTATCGCGGACACTGTTGGTTGCGCAAACCCAAGACAAGTTTACGAGCTGGTGAGAACTTTGAACAATGTGGTATCCTGTGATATTGAATGCCATTTCCATGACGATACCGGTTGTGCCATTCCGAACGCGTACTGTGCATTAGAGGCTGGTGCAAAGCTGATCGATGTCTGTGTACTTGGCATTGGGGAAAGAAACGGTATTGTACCCTTGGGTGGCTTAATGGCAAGGATGATTGTGGCGGCTCCGGAGTACGTCAAGTCCAAGTACAAGCTGCATAAGTTAAGAGATCTTGAGTTACTTGTCGCCGATGCTGTCGAAGTTAACATCCCCTTCAATAACCCAATTACAGGGTTTTGTGCATTTACACACAAAGCTGGTATTCATGCCAAGGCAATCTTGGCGAACCCATCTACCTACGAGATCTTGGACCCGCACGACTTCGGTATGAAGAGATATATCCATTTTGCAAACAGGTTGACTGGTTGGAATGCAATCAAGGCGCGTGTGGATCAATTAAACTTGAACTTGACGGATGCTGAAATCAAAGAGGTTACCAATAAGATCAAAGAGATGGGCGATATAAGGCCGTTGAGCATCGATGATGTTGATTCCATCATCAAAAAATTTCATGCTGATGTCACAACGCCAAAATTGAAGTCGAAAAGAGGTGAGATTACATTAACGACCGAAGATGATTTGGATCTGACGTCCACCCAGGGACCTGACACCAAAAGGTCCAAGCATTGATAGAAAATACGGCACGGCTCATCCGCTGCCAGTACACGCGTCCCTTCATATTGCAGTATACACCATCCTATTTACTGTATCCGTTAGACCAATCATTTGTCACTATTTGCTTTTAGATGCTATTTCCTAATTCGGTGATGATAGTTTTAGTGCAAATTGTAACGGAGTTGTAAGGACCAAAAGTACTAAGAAGAAACACTCTCTGAACAAACGTTCGAGACTATATAGACAGTAAATACAAAGTGGTCCTTACTGGGAATATACTTAAAATAGTGGGGGTTAGCTTTCCAAAAAATCATTACAAACTAGCACCAGTCTCCCCTAATATTATGCTACCTCGTACAACAATAACACGCTCGTTAAAGGCTCCATCCGGTGTTTTATCAGCAAGATGGTACACTGCGGGCTCAACAGGTGCACCCAGAGGTGGGAGCAATGAGGACTCGTTTACTAAGAGGGAAAAGGCCAATGAAGACTACTACATAAAACAGCACGAGAAGGAACAACTACGCAACTTACGGCAGCAGCTGGAACAAAACCGCAAACAGATTGAAAACCTGGAGGGCCAGATTGCCGAACTGAAAAAATGAAGCCCTCAAAGTGTTAGTGAAGATCAACCCCCCACGCATACTAGGAGTGGGACCAAAATCGACTTTACTAGTTTTCTAAATAACATGAACAGAGCTAGCTTACTCATTACTCAAAAAAGGCTGCTTTCTCTGTAATATATAAACTAGGTAATATTATTCCCTCTTACATCTTTAATATGCTATAACTATATATTCTCTGGTTCTTTTACAACATGCAATAGCGCGCTTCTTTGAAAGGTGTTTGTCAATCACCTTGAATTATTATTTCAAATTTTGTATGACTACTCTATTTCCACCCATACACCATTTTTAAACAATTTCAAAATTACATTTCCAATTTCTTTGTTCTTACTTTTCCCAATATTTTTACCGCTTTTGGAAACAAAACCCCAGGCCAAGTAGCTAGTAGGACGGCCCCGTGTAAATGTCGCTTTTTCCAGGCGGAGCGCCTCCCCATTGGTAGAAAGCTCTAGGCAGGTGTGTACGCCCACCAAGGTCGCTGCCGCACCAGTACCACTGTGGTCCCACGCAAGTACGATTCCCGAAATTTCAATATTCAATAAGGTATAACCGATTAGGTTGGCTTGGCGTATAGTCAGGTTGTGTTCACGTTCAGAAGGGACCTTACCAACCAAGAAATAAACATATAGAAATGTCTGACGCTATCATCTCTTATGCTGCTTTCATCCTAGCCGACGCTGGTTTGGAAATCTCCGCTGACAACTTGTTGTCTGTTACCAAGGCCGCCGGTGCCTCCGTTGACAAAGTATGTTCCTATTGATATTAAACTTTACTTCACTGTTATGCGCCATGCGAGGATGTATGAGGGGATACGTGTTATCTGTGTTATAATTGGAATGGTTTAGGGGATTCTAATGTATCGTTAAAGATACACAGTGTACCTGCTGGTTAACTAGACCACATACGGCCCCGTAATTGAACAGTCAGTTTGAAACTACCTTCAGTTTGTCCATGCATAGAAATGACAACCAGATTTTATGTTCCTGTCCTGCATCCTCACATCAAAGTATACAAGAATGTCGTTCCCCATCGCAGTCCGTGCTCCTAAAGTATAGATTTACTAACAAATATCTTATGATAATGTTTCCATTATTGTGCAACAACTTTTAACCAGATCTGGGCTGATGTCTACGCCAATGCTTTGGAAGGTAAGGACTTGAAGGAAATCCTATCTGGTTTCCACGCTGCTGGTCCTGCTGCCGGTGCCTCTTCTGGTTCCGCTGCTTCCGGTGCTGCCGCTGGTGAAGCTGCCGCTGAAGAAGCCGCTGAAGAAGAAGAAGAAGAATCCGATGCTGACATGGGTTTCGGTCTATTCGATTAAACTTGATCAAGTCTCCAAAATAATATTATAATTACTTTATGTATCATTTTTAACTGCCAAATAAAATACATCAATCACCATCAGTAACTTTAAACTAGCTCAATCGCTGAAGAAAACCGAGTTGTGTCCATTCAACATGCATTATTGGGCGAAATGATCTTATCGCTTGCACGCTTCTCTATGGTGAATCCTAAAAAAAATAAATTTCTGTCTACCTTTATTTTTTTTTGATATGAGGACAAAGGTACGCACGAGCAGGGATGTTTTAAAGGTTTAAGAGATAGGATAACCAACAAGAAATTGACCTTCAATAAGAACATATTCGTAAAAGCAGTTGCAAATAACAACCACACATGGTACGACTTGACCATGCTGCGTCGCTTTTTATGCCACTGTTCTGTTCCAGCAGACCCGTCGTTGTGATCGTGTCGTTATTCTCGGTCTCACTCATGTTTGCATTATTTTATTCAGGGTCTTCATTTTTACTGAAGCAGTATGATGACCCTATGATGTTCAAACCAAACTCCCAGGATTATTTCAGGACGTCTCTTTTAGGTTTATTTTCCCCATTTCTTTTCTATTTCGTTAAGGTGTTCATTTTGACCGTCGGCTCTTCTTCTAACCTGATGATCAGTCTATTTGTCGACTTCACAGTGAATGACTGGTTCATGTTGTGCATATTGATAGCGTTAGCATATCCCCAGGTACAAGACCCTTCATCGAAACCTTTGGGGTATCCTAACCAAGATCATTCAAAAGATCAATGGCACATAATCCCAAGACAGAGCTACATATTTGGAGTATCGTGGGCTCTTGGGGAGTTGATTATATGTCTTGTTGCAAACCTATTCACCTTCCAAGAATTGTCACATATTCCGGACTCAGATGGATCATTTTTTCCGGTATCCACCAGCCAAAGCAATGAAGGGGTTAAGATAAACGGGACAGATGACGCTCATTTGGAACGGAAAGATATAACGCTATCTCGGTGTGTTAAAATGAGACATCTTTCATCTTCCATATCTTCAAACGTCTATTCCTCAGAATTGAAACCCTTGAATAGCAATCCGAGCCCTCAGACATATAAGACAATTAAGCATGGAATGGATGCCACTCCGAAAACTAATAATACCGCAGTTCTAATGATAGACCCACTAGATAATTCGATGCGACTGGCTTCCTCTTCGTCAGACAGAGCTGGAACTATTCGTGCTATAGTACCGACACTGACGAGGAAGCACGGATACGTATGGGCCCATTATGACAATGAAATTGAAAGAGGTACAGTAGATCAAAATTTGTTTCACTCTACTGTTAAGCATTTCTGTTATTGTGACTCCCCAAAACTGTTGTTTTACAATATATTACAAATGTGTCTCATCGTGGCCAGTACAACCTGCCTCATAGTCGGTCAGAGCCTTCTCCTTTCCGTTTACTTCATCTTTGTTAGAGGTCACGAGAGACTCTTTACGCCTACAGTTAATTATTTCGGTAAAAGCCGAATACAGTTCTTTCTTACGTTCCTTGTTCTCCCATTGTCTCTCCTCAATTTTGCAATGAGCGTGTTTACTTTCCTATACCACGAGAAAGATGAAAGAGGCGCTGCTGCCGCTCCTAACCAAGATATTGGGGAGACGGTCGGTACAGAGAGTCTCTCCCATCTCAATCTCAACTACTTTAACATGTCGTATGGAGGCGAGAACCCGATGGTGCACCCAAGCTCTCCAGATGAGAACTTTCCAAGTGCTCAGGATATTCAGATATCGCCTGCTTTTTTGAGCGATTTTGATGTGAGAATAAAACAAGAAAATACAAAATCGGGTGTGTCCATGGTAAAGGGTTGGATTGAAAGGACTCGGTGTGCATGGAGACGTGTAGCTGATAAAAGCTGGTTTATACTCCCAAGTATGTTCCTGTGGGGAACAGGTGTCTTCATAGCCGGTTTGATAAGTACCGTGTCTGTCTAGCTGTCTACATAATACTGTTCCATGGACTAGAGAACTAGTACAAAGGTATTAAAGGAACGTTCTTCTTTAAGGTTTGTCGTTCTATTAAATCTTAAATTCTTATATATCCTTAGAGTTTTGAAGGGTCTCTGCTATTTTTTTCTTTTTTTTTGACATTTAATTTGTACGTTAAACTTAACTTTTTTTTTGGTAATGTATAAACGGGTCCCCTCTGCTGGACGTTCCTCAATTTTAAGGGACTTATTCGTTGTTTGCAGTTGAACGTCTACCAACATACACAACAGTACTGAGAAAGCTATCGATTTTAGAATCCTGAAACTGGGTGTTCCTGTTTTGATCGCTCTTTTCCCTCAGTCTTTTTTTTGCTAGCCAGTTATGATGGATTCCCATACGCCTTTGTTGTCCAGCGATGACCGCCATCCAAACTTGCAGTTGACAAGTAAGTTCCAATCGTTTAAAGATGATACAAGACATGTTATCATGTCCTCACCATTGAATGTTTTACTCGTTTTTGTGCCAATTGGTATCATTTGGGGCTACTTTGAATTCTCACACGTGTGGACATTTATCTTCAACTTTGCTGCTATTATTCCACTCGCGGCCATCCTGGCCTATGCTACCGAAGAACTGGCTGACAAAGCCGGTAGCACTGTTGGTGGTCTTTTGAATGCTACTCTTGGGAATGCAGTTGAACTTATTGTGTCCATCATTGCCCTGAAAGAGGGCCAAGTTAGAATAGTCCAGGCTTCCATGCTTGGTAGTCTGTTATCCAATTTGTTGCTGGTCCTTGGGTTCTGTTTTGTGTTTGGTGGCTACAACAGAGTTCAACAAACATTTAACCAAACTGCTGCACAAACCATGTCCTCTCTATTGGCCATCTCATGCGCTTCTCTGTTGATCCCTGCTGCCTTTAAAGCTACTCTACCAGAGGGGAAAGAGGACGATTTGATCAACAGCAAGATTCTTTCTTTGTCAAGAGGTACATCCCTGGTTTTACTGGTCGTCTACATTCTATTTCTGTTTTTCCAATTGCACACTCATCACACTATTTTCGAAGAGCAAATGGAGGAAACTGACGAAGTAATGAGTCAGCTATCTGCCAAGCCATCGCACTCATTGAGTATCAAGTCTTCATTAGGGTTTTTGTTTGTTTCTACTGTTTTGATCTCTATCTGTGCCGATTACCTAGTCGGGACGATTGACAACGTTGTTGCGTCGACCGGGTTGTCTAAGACATTTATTGGTTTGATAATCATCCCAATTGTGGGCAATGCCGCCGAACATGTCACCTCCGTGATGGTTGCAATCAAAGACAAAATGGACTTAGCACTGGGTGTTGCCATTGGGTCTTCGCTACAGATTGCACTATTCGTTACGCCATTTTTGGTCCTACTAGGTTGGTTTATTGACGTACCCATGACATTAAACTTTTCGACCTTCGAAACTGCCACTCTTTTCATCGCCGTCTTTTTGTCCAACTACTTGATTCTGGACGGTGAATCGAACTGGCTTGAAGGTGTTATGTCCTTGGCCATGTATCTGTTGATTGCCATGGCGTTCTTCTACTATCCAGACATTGAAGCACTTGAGGCTATCGGAGATGCTGCAAAGATGTGAGATCCCTGACACATGCACCATTAACAAGTTGTTTTATTTTTACTAAATCTATATGAATTATTTACCTTCCCCCCCAGTGTTTCACTCAATCTGGCTTTGCACTGCTAAATTTTCATGACGTGACACGTCCTACATACTCTTTTGCTTTCTATTTTTCTTTGTTAACCTTATGTAATAAAAAAGATTTATCTTTCTTGTAGCTGTGCACGTACGCAGCACATTGTCGATGGCGATACGAACATGAGACGTCGCTACTCTTAGCACTATCTATTCAGCAGTGGCTGGCTTAGACTTTACGGCAGTAGCGCAATCCGCAGCACCAATTTCCTAATCAGGGCATATTTCCGGAAAAATCAAAAGCCCTGCAAAATCTCGAGTGAAAATAAAATGGCGGAGGCTCAACAGGGCTGGTTTCTTGAACAGTAGACCGGGGGCAGAACAGCAGTCTTCGTCATCGTTACGGGCTTTAAACCAGCAAGGAGATTTTGTAGAACCAAGTAATTCTCTGTAGAACAATGAGAAAGATTAGCAGAAAACTGGACTTTTCTGCCAACTGCGTGGTCTTTTATTCAATCCAATTCTATGAGTTTTCTTGTTCGATTGAAATGATGGCCAGCAACGGGGGGGAACTTGTATGCATGCTATATAAAGAAAACTAATCTTAGCAAATGTTATGTAAAGGACCTTCCCGGGTGTGCTACATGTTTACCTTCTTCTCCACGCAATGAACTTGCCTGTCTTTGAACCAAGAGGTGCGACTAATCCCGACCAAGGATAACATAATTACAAATTCACGAATAGCAAATGTCTGAATATGATGCTCTGTTGCGTTTCAATAGGGAGCCAGTCTCGTTAGACATGATCAAATATCTAGCTAAGGTGACTGAATCGATTGTAACACATCTAAGACCGGAGGTACGAAGTTCGGATAAACCTCCCATCCCAACTTTGGTCGAGTTCATTGCTGGGCTCGTAACCAACTCGAAAGTGGGAACCCCTACTTTGATGGCCAGCACTGTTTACCTGGTTCGACTGAAGGACATTCTCCCACCCAACATCATTGGCATTGAAACAACGAGACATCGACTGTTTTTGGGTTGTTTGATAATTGCCGCCAAGACATTGAACGATAACTCGCCCTTGAACAAACATTGGAGCAAACATACTAACAATCTGTTACCAAACAGAGAGATAAATATAATAGAGCGCGAGCTTCTATCGTACCTGAGATGGAGGGTCACTTTTTCGATCGAGGAATTGATTTCCTCATTGCAGCCCCTACTGATCCCTATCCGGTTCAACATGTACAGAGAGTTGCAAAAGACAAATATGTTGTTCTTCAACCCTCAAGACATTGCCTACAGGGATACTGCGACGCAGCGCTTCCGCGTGGGCAACGAGGCGTGTACCGGTTCCGTCGACTCCATTCCATCCATTGCATCTAAATCAAGCAACGAGAGCATGAAGACGTTATCTACACGTGACTCTGAGGAGAGCGTCGTCATTAGTTCACTGAGGGACCAGCCCGCGGTACTACCTATTGACCCTATCGTGGATAAAAGTTACAAGAGTTCGCTTGTGCGGTCGAAGAAGGCTTTCTCATTGACTGAACTGAATGAGGACATGATGTTGGATCGTTTGGAAAGTGGTGGGTACAGTTATCACCAGCATTCGAGACACGAGAGTCTCATACAGAAGATTAGGAAGACCAGTTGGGGTTCTCTGTTCCATTTGAAAGCATGAACTCAAGTGCATCTTAAACAAGTGCATCTTAAACAAGTGCAAGCGGTATTACACATTGCATACACACACACATATATTCTAATACGATTACAATATGCCCTAGTCACATGGAAAAGAAAAATACATAAGCCACCCGTGTAAGAATATCTCGATAACATGTAATATTATTCTATACAATCATTTTTATAAAAATAGTAAAAATAAATAAAATGCTTAGAATATACGACATATGTCCGCCGTGAGGGGGGTTTAAAGGACGCGTGACATGCTAAGGAGGTTAGTCCACCAATCCCTTCAATTACCTGCCCCAGACCCCCATTGCATTTCCTTAAATCCTACCGCATTTCTTATTTTATTTTCATTTTGGGGTTTTCTTCCCTCGTTTTCTCCTGTAAAAAGAGAATAACTAACTGTAAAGGTCATCATCTTCCTCGGCAGCATTACCAAACGATGCTCCGTTACCCTCGGCGGCGTTTGCCGCAGCATCACCGTTTGTTCCCAGAGCTGGTTCGTTGAAGTTGAAGTTGCTGAACTGGCCTCTGGAGGCCTTCATCTGTTGGGAGTAAGCTTCGTAACGACGCAATTCCGCGTCCGAGACGGACCGCTTGGCTGTCTTCATGGCCTCTGCGAAATGCTCCTTTGTGATGTATGGAACAGGGTCCGGTTGTTCGACGGCCTCCTGTTTGGCAGTGGCATCAGCCATCTCAACATCTTCCTCCGTCTTGACATTTTCCTCTGCCTTCTTCCGTTCCTCTTCAGCTGCCAGTCTGAGCCTGTGTGCCTCGATGGAGTCCTTGATGGCGTACTTGGCGGCTCTTTGGGCGATGTAGGACAAATCGGCACCGGAGAAACCTGTAGTAGCCTTTGCAATGGCCGTCAAGTCCAGACCTGGTTCTAGAGGCGTGTTTCTTAATTGAGCGCCCAAGATGGACAATCTTGCCGGTTCGTCTGGCAATGGGACGTAGATCAGTTGGTCCAGTCTACCCGGTCTCAAGATAGCTGGGTCGATCTGGTCAGGTCTGTTCGTGGCACCAATGACGAACACGTTTTTCTTGGCGTTCATACCGTCCATTTCGGTCAACAATTGGTTGACCACTCTATCGGAGGCACCACCGGCGTCACCGACGGAGCCACCTCTTGCCTTAGCGATAGAGTCCAGTTCATCCAAGAAGACGACCGTTGGGGCTGCGGCTCTTGCCTTGTCGAAGATATCACGGATGTTGGATTCAGATTCACCGTACCACATACTTAGAAGTTCTGGACCCTTGACGGAGATGAAATTGGCGGACACTTCAGTGGCGACCGCCTTAGCTAGCAAAGTCTTACCCGTACCTGGTGGCCCGTAGAACAGAACACCCTTTGAAGGAGCAAGCCCGAATTTGGTGTACTGGTCTGGATGCAACACTGGGTATTCGACCGTTTCCTTCAACTCTTCCTTGATCTCGTCTAGACCACCGACGTCATCCCAAGTGACGTTGACGCTCTCGACAACAGTTTCACGAAGCGCGGATGGATTGGAGTTACCAAGAGCAAATCTGAAGTTGTCCATGGTGACACCAAGGGAGTCCAACACCTCTGCGTCGATCTCCTCCTCTTCCAAGTCGATGAGGTCCATCTTTTCACGGATCTGTTGCATGGCGGCCTCGGAACACAGCGAGGCGATATCGGCACCGACGTAACCGTGTGTCTCCGCAGCCAAAGTCTCCAAGTCAACGTCATCGGCAAGTTTCATGTTCTTGGTGTGGATACGCAAAACTTCCAATCTCCCCGTGGCGTCTGGGATCCCAATATCAACTTCACGGTCAAATCTCCCGAATCTTCTCAAAGCTGGGTCGATCGAGTTAGGTCTGTTCGTAGCGGCGATGACGACAACATTGGATCTAGCCTTCATCCCGTCCATCAAAGTCAACAGTTGCGAAACGACTCTTCTTTCGACTTCCCCGTTAGTCTTGTCTCTCTTTGGAGCGATCGAGTCGATCTCGTCAATGAAGATAATTGCTGGGGCGTTCTTCTCTGCCTCCTCGAAAGCCTTTCTCAAATTGGATTCCGATTCACCTGCCATCTTGGACATAACCTCAGGACCGTTAATTAGGAAAAAAAACGCACCAGTCTCGTTCGCGACGGCTCTAGCCATCAAAGTCTTACCTGTCCCCGGAGGCCCGTACATTAGCACACCTCTTGGTGGCTTAATACCGATCGCTTTGAACAGTTGAGGATGTCTTAGGGGCAATTCGACCATCTCTCTGATCTGCGCCATCTGTTTCCTACAGCCACCGATATCATCGTACCCAACGTCGTTCATGTTGTTCTCCTCGTCCTCTCTGTTGATTGGCTCACCCTCCCAATGAATCACAGTGTCCTGTGCGACAACTGCATACTCATCTGGTTCGACATCAACGACTTTGAACTCGATCTGTCTCATCCCACCTCTGACCACGAAATGGTCGCCCTTTCTCACTGGCCTGTACGCCTCCACAAAGTACGGTTTCAAGTAGACATCGAACAAGTTCCCCGTAAGCCCCTCAATTGTGTCCGCGATGGGCAACACCGAGATTCTCGTCGCGTACTTGATATCAGGACACGCGTTCACAGTAACCAAATCACCTAGCCTGATCCTCAGGTTGTTTCTAACGACACGGTTAACCCTACACGCACCGTCATCCAATTCGTCATCAATAAGCACGATCAAAACGGTATCCCTCCTCTTCTTCCCCTTGACAAGCACGGTGTCCCCCCTGAACAGCTCCAATTTATCCATCGTGTTGGAATTGATAGCAATGACAGAGTTATCGTCGTTCGTCGCGTCATCGACAATCAAATTGTTCGTCTTCTTCTTTCTCCGCAGAATCGCGGTGGCCAAACGGTCCTCCGTGTGAGGGTCCCCACCAGATCCATCCAGCAGCGGCTTGTGTTCGTCACTCATCTCTACTGCGTTCGCTGTGTCTCTCTATCTGCTCAAAACAGACTGTCCCCTTTTGCCACACGCAACCGCACCGAGTTCCAAAATTTCCGCCCTCTTTATAAACCAGCGACTCCCGAGCACTTTTTTGCCACCCGGAAACAAATCGTGGAAAACCAGAAAAAAAGGGCCGGGTAACACCAAAAACGGCACACCCAGAAGTTTCGGCCGAGACCCGCGGCGGCTCTAAGAGTTTCTCCGGGCAGCAGTGCGGCGCTACCATAGTGTACCATAGTGTGGTCGTCGCTGCGTATGAGAGTGTCTGGGATGGTCTCTCTCTGCCCATAGTTGTGGGCCAGTGTGGGCCAGTGGCGGTCACAGGATCTCACTACACGCATACACACAGGGGCTGGTTACTTGAGTAGACGGTGACGGCGTTGACCGAGGCCGCCAACAGTTGCCGTTCTGTACTCGCGCTCTCTTGAGTGCATATGTAGTTACGTATAGGAGAAGAAACAGAGAAAATGAGGTCGAGAGGTCGAGGAGAGAAGCTTGATTTGAACAAAAAAAATTACGTAAACCGGTGGTTTCGACGTAGCACGGTTCTGAATCTGCCACGGAAACAGCCAAACGTAGCAATATGTTGAAGAATTTGATCTGGAGACAGTCCCCGCGGGTGAGGTCGCTTGTGCCACGCTCCTTTACCGCTTTCTACGCTTCGAAAGTCCCATTGACTAGCGAGTCGTATCTTTCGCTCAAGAGGAACGATTCCTTCAAGAGGCTGAGCTCTGATGATATAGAGTACTTCCGCACGGTGCTCTCGAAGCAGGAACTGCTTGGTTCGAAAGAGGAGGGGGACTTGGACCCGTTCAATGAGGACTGGATGCAGAAGTACCGTGGGCAGGCGAGTCTCGTGTTGAAACCGAAAACTGTCGAGAAAGTGTCGCTCATCTTGAACTACTGTAACGAGGAGAAACTCGCTGTTGTACCACAGGGTGGGAACACAGACCTCGTTGGTGGGTCTGTCCCAGTGTTCGACGAGATCGTGCTCTCCCTGAGCAACCTCAACAAAGTGAGAAGTTTTGACCCAGTGTCAGGGATCTTCAAGTGCGATGCTGGGGTTATCCTCGAAACCGCAAACGATTATCTCGTCCAACGGGACCACATCTTCCCCCTGGATTTGGGAGCCAAGGGGTCCTGTCAGATAGGTGGCGTCGTTGCGACTAATGCAGGCGGACAGCGGTTGCTCAGATACGGGTCCCTCCACGGGAACGTCCTGGGACTCGAAGTGGTGCTCCCCGATGGGACTATCCTGGACAGCATGCACTCTCTGCGGAAGGACAACACAGGATACGATTTGAAACAACTGTTTATCGGTGCTGAGGGGACGATCGGTGTCGTTACGGGTGTCTCGATCCTCACACCACCGAAACCAAGAGCCGTGAACGTCAGTTTCCTAGCCGTGAAAAGCTACGAGGACGTACAAAAAGTGTTCGTGAAGGCAAAGGGGGAACTGGCAGAGATCCTATCCGCATTCGAATTCATGGACGCAAAATCGATCGAACTGACAAGAGATCATTTGAAGAAGGACGATATTACTTTCCCATTGGAGGACGAGTACCCGTTTTATATCCTACTGGAGACCTCCGGGTCCAACAAGGAACATGATGACGCCAAGTTGGAGAAGTTCTTGGAGACTGCAATGGAATCCGAATTGGTCATCGACGGTACAATGGCACAGGACGAGACGGAATTAAAAAACTTGTGGCATTGGAGAGAGATGATCCCAGAATCCGCTCAGTGTAATGGAGGTGTCTACAAATACGATGTCTCCTTGCCCTTGAAAGACCTGTACTCTTTGGTCGAGGCGACAAACGCCAGACTAGAAAGCGAGGGCCTCATCGGAGACGAGTCTAAACCTGTCATCGCTGCAGTCGGGTATGGTCACATCGGCGATGGTAACTTGCATTTAAACCTCGCTTGCCGCGAGTACAATAAAACGATCGAAAAATGCCTAGAACCGTTTATCTACCAGTTTGTTCAATCGAAGCACGGCTCAATTAGTGCAGAACACGGCCTGGGGTTCCAAAAGAAGAATTACATCCAATACACCAAGAACGAAGTCGAGATCAATATGATGAAGGACATCAAAAAACACTACGATCCATACGGGATCTTGAACCCTTACAAATATATCTGATCGTGTAAATATACGAGTGTGATCTCCTGGAATACTCGCACTCCATATATCAATAACATATAATAATATCCTAGTTTACAGTCTTACCTTTATTTATTTACCTCCATCCATTCCCGCATAACTTCTTACTTCAATCTCAAGAGATATACTTTCCAAGCTTGAGACTCTCTACAGCCGCGGTAGATATATGTCTAAACCTGGCGGGACCCAGTGGTGTCCCGCCATACCATCGCGTAACAATTACAAGAACATTTATTGCATGAGAGCGCTCCAGTAAAGTCAATAACCTTTGTCCAGCACCAGCCTCTCCACAGTCCGAGGACCCTTGCTGCAAATTCTTTACCCGCGTTTCCTGGTCGTCGCCGTCGCTTTTGTTGTTATTTCGATTACGAGATTGGGAACGCTTTTTACTCGTTCCATTTGAAGAACCGGCAACTGTTTTCACATCACCAGTTCTCCATGCGTACATATGTGGATGGGAAGCCTTAGCTACAGCTTTGGTCTCTCTCACCAATTCATTCAACATACTGGGGACTTCCTTTTGGTCGGTTAGTGTGCAACATCGCGCTTGAAATTTAGACTTCTTGTCCACCAGAATCGAGGACTCGTTCCAAGATCTCATTGCCCAGGACAAATTCCTTACAATGGACCCACTACCACCCCTCATATCCAGCAAACCAGCTCTCAATGGGCCAATAATCTAATGTTTGTCACCTCGTTTTGATAATATATGGTTCATTTTTCTTGTTAACCATTTTCCCACTTAGATGATCCGGACATTAGTGAGATTAAGTGGTCCCCAGTTTAAGCTTGATTGAGCTTAGTCTCATGAAGTAAGCCTGGAAAATACTTGCTTCCCTCTTTTCACTGCGTAAGTGTCAAGTTCCCCGAACATTGTCATCTCTTTCCACTTTCAGTCGTCTTACTGAATATCAGATATAATATTATTATTGCCCAAAATTAAGACACTGTACTGTACCTCTTTTTTAAGCCGCATAAACGTCTCTAAAGGTAAACGACAGACAAACATCAGGTGTGACAAAACAAGTGATTTTTCTCCCTAGTTATACATTATACTGCGGTTGTAAACTGCTCAAGTGGTGCATGGAATACGGAAATGCCAAACCCAATAAGGTTCGTGGTTTCGACTCCCTGTAACCAAAAGGGTAAGCCATCCGGCTATCGCATTCTCGAGCTGAACAATAAACGGTTATCAGTGGTCTCGTACAAGAAGGATAAAGCTACCGACATTGGTGTGACAACACAAATATTCTGCTATCTCAAGCCTAAGAGTAGAAGCGTTATACCGGACCACTTGAATTATGATGATGTGGATCACTCTGACTACATGTTTGTAGGGAAATCAAATGGATTGATCGAAGTGATCCAAGACTACGAGTATAAGGTATCAAATACGATATCCTTGGAACCCAATTTTGTTCTGAGATGCTCCCCAGAGGATTATAGTAATGGCATGTTTCCAGATTACGTGATGATTGGCCTCGAGTACAAAGATGGACTACTTTATTGCTGTCTGAGTTCAGGAAGAATCTACACGTTCATACTGAACCTACCTGAAGATTACAAACAGTGTGATAATTTGTGCTTACCAGATATGCCATCCACATGGAAAGACCAAAGCTTCCCCTCATATTTCGACCCAAGCGAAGAGATCCAATCCAGAGAGACAAGCGATTTTCTCTCCAAGACAGAGTATACAGGGAGGACGAAGCTAAAACATATATGCTACTATTTGATCCCAATAGAAAAACCAAAGACCACCGTTCCCAGATCAATCCTTTACTTCATTGACTTATACAGGCAACAATACATCTATAGACCCTCGATGCTAATCTGTCTCGAAGACAGTGTATCCGGGTTTCAAATTAACCCGTTCGATAAATTAAGTTTTCTCACTGTCTCTCCAAGAAACCCAATCATGATAAGAAAAGTAATTCTTCCTAGGACGTACCTCAACTACTTTATTACATTTTCTCACATCAAGAAAAGAATACAGGAGATTATCAAACAGGAAATTATCCCGTGGGAAGACGTAGCCATTGAAAATGGATTTCATTCCTTTGCATTTTGGATGGCTTGCGAATCAGTATATGGATACGAGAGCATCAGTTCCACTTTATGGAATGAAATTCTGGAAAATCACGGTACAGGATACTTAAAATCAACGGTCGTTTGGAAACAGTCTCATAGCCGTGCCGACGATAAACTGTACGAATCGTTATACCGAATGACAAACGAACAATCTCAAGAAAATATCTATACACCAACGAGCAGGCCTCAACCAAGAACAACCAGAAGTTTACAGCGACATGTTTTGAACGAGCCTGTTGATTTCCCACAATATTCAAAGTGGGAACTTAACTCGTTCATTCGCAACGTCCGTAAGAAATCGTACACCGTGGATTTCAATGTAATATCATCTATACGACATCCTGGGGAAATACACCATGGTACAAACACGAGTACAGGAAGAAGAACGCAATTCCGACATAATGGCGACGAAATTAGGCTTAGGAGTAACAGTTCCGAGATTTTAGAAGGTGATCAAATGCTGGGAGAATCCGAACAGGAAGATAGTGAATTTTTCACAGAAGAACTGGAAACGACAACCTCGTTTTTAACGGATAGATACAAAAGCATGGAAATAGTTGCAATAGACACTTTTTTGATACTGAGTGTGTTTAGGCCGAAATATCAGGACGAGGCGATCCTAAAAATAGATTCTTTCAACAATCAGACAATTAGGACTAACGACGACTACCTCAGATCTTCTACAGACGACGAAGAGATTTTATTTGACGAGATATTATCAAGATTATCCTCATTCAAGAAGCTGTTTATACTAACCGAATATCTGTACGTTGTTATCGATGTCAATGGCATATTGGTTGTCGACAAAAGGAAGATTAAGGATACTGAATGTTTCTCGAAAAACGACTATGGAGCTTTTAAAGTAGCTGGATATAACTTTGGTTTGGTTAGCGATGCGTTATTTGTCTCCCACTCTCTGACAGAAAGGAGAAGCTCGTACAATATGGAATTTGTTATGATAGTTACTTGTCTACCCGGGGAAATTAAAGCATTTGGAGTTGTATTCAACTCTGACTCAAAGATAGGCCAGGTCACACCCCAAGATTCACTCCGTTTGAAAAAGAGAAATACATTTGTTGACAAATTGTTATTAATTGATTCCGGGGTGGCGGTACCCAGAAAGCGTGAACCAAATGACAATGCCAATCAAGTAACCATTTCGAAGCGTATCAAAATGAGGAAAGAGCGAAACGGAAACTGATTACCTCCTCTTATATAACACAAAAATGTACGCTTCTATATATATTCATGTTCGAGACAAGTATTATACTGCACCTGGGGACCTGGCACGCACCCGAACCTGAAAGATACGGAAAAGATGAGTAAAATTTAAGAGGTGCTACGTCGCTATGTAGTTACAACACGATGTAAGCCCTTAACTTTAATTGTTCTTACTATAGTACCTTCATGTGAGAATGGGTTGTGGAACGGACTAATGATCTGTTACCCTCTCAATTACAGTACTGTAAAGTACTATAATCCTGACATGCGAGAAGATCAACTCGAGACGTGCGGATGGCCCGGTATCCGCAGCGTATAGAAACCCCAAGGTATCTGCACCGACATCTTTCAAGATCATCCCTGAATCCAGGATCTAACGAACAAAATAATTGATTCCACCACACCTTTTTTAAAAGAATGTCGTCTAAGCTACAGAAAACTAATGAACGAGACGTCCCTTTGACCGTTTCGGAGGTCAAGGAAGAGTCAAAGCCTGTGAATTGATGCAGCGATACTCAGCCCTTATTAGAAAATAACCTTGTTGATACTGCCACTCCTACGAACATTACTTTGGATCCAGAACTACTGGCAATATTTCAAAGGGTTGTCCTGGAGTACATGCAGAGCAAAACGGCAGCTATGGTAGCACCAATTGCAGTGGCCGCTCAACCAACCGTGGTTGCAGTTGTACAAACGGAGGTGTCCCTCGTTGATGCGAGCAATAGAATACTAGCTTTCTTTCAAGACTTCAGATTTAGCGGAGGAACACTAAAACCATTGATGCAGTTTATCCATTGGAAGAACGAATTCGAGGAGATCGCTAATGGACCAGCCAAAGTGTTAGGAATTTTTTCCTAGATCATTGCAAAACAATCTTTTAAAGGGTGTGCATTGGACTGGTTACAACGGTTCATAGAGAACAAATCCACAGAGGAGAGGGAAGCAGTAACCGCTGACGAAATCATCGAGAGTCTCGCACTAACGTACGATTACAAGATCGACCTCGTCAGGGAAACGGCAGACTTTATCCACAAGCCAATCAGGTCTTCACAGGATCTGCTACAGTTTATCGAAGCGTATGATACGTTCCTAAAACCGCTCTTGCTCGAAGAAATGGCGAAGATCCTCCTCCTAGGATTACATCCGACGTCGGTCCAATACGACTATCGTATATAAACCGAACTGTCTTTCCGTGTGTCCTTTTTGTAGATCATGTCGTATCGGAAGAACACTGAAATGGATTGGACAGGTAAATGCCATCGGACTCATGATGATGAGGTCCCAAGAGGAAAACAGGGCAGGCGCGATATGCAATCCTCCAACAAAAAGAAAAAGAACAACAAGTTTTCGAACAATGGCAACAATCGGAAAATGAATCACAACAATTCTTCTAATCGGCCCAAGAACAGGAACAACACCAACGGAAATGGACAAAATACATCCAACAGAACTAGTGGATTACAATAGGATGAGAACCACAGCACCCTCATTCCAATGCTAGGAGGTAATGCTATGATTGAAGAAGACCGCAATTATGCCATCATCGGGCCTCTGCCGAGAGTACAGGCCTAGATGGGTAATGTGCAATTTTTGTTCGTGTTGTTATAGTTGTTGCCAGAATGTAAGAGCTAAAGTCGGCTGTGTTTGAATAAAATGTGGACTGATTGACATTCTTATTTGTGCCGTATACATAGTCATACGAGTTCGACAATTCATCCTCATAATAAGAATAACACTGCCAATATACAACCATAATTTATATTCCCTTTTTGATAAAGTCTTGGGAAAGAGAAGTAAAGATGTACCATATGAGTTCTTCAAACAATTCCAGCCTCAAATCAAGTAGTCAAGACAATTAATTTCAAAATATCTTTTGTAGGTAGAATCGAAGAGAGTGACTTAAGTAGTACCTTGAATCTCTAAAATTAAGACTAGAGCGCAGTGTCATATAAAGTATTAATCGTCCGTTACACTAGCTACTTAATCTGACCTCTTTCTATATATTCTATATAAAAGAAGCTAAAAATGATGTCCCAAATTCTTATTAAAATTTAGTCTTTTTTTGATCTTGAGCTATGCATATGTTCTGACTTATGCTGATTCGTCCAAGTTATGTAAGAAGGACTCATTGGACGATTCAGTTATTTCATCAAAATCAAATTCGGTCTCTTGGCCCAGTTGGTTAAGGCACCGTGCTAATAACGCGGGGATCAGCAGTTCGATCCTGCTAGAGACCATTTTTTTGCTTCACTTAAGTTCCTACCGCACCGAATACCCGCCTCTAGTGTCTCTTATTGATTATTTTGCTTCTTTTGAGATAGATCAGGCCTCACCAAGATACCATATAACGAAAAACATTTTAGATCACTATAGGCACGTTGGAAAAGCTCAGTATTGTGTCTGATCATTGTGTCTTAATCTTCCAAAGATAGACGAGTATACTTCTCCCTTCAACGAATATTCTCTTCTGAACCCTTACAATTAATAGTTTGTATTATATAATCATCGTTGCACTCCGCTTCGCTACTCAGTGCGTTCTGTTTAACAGTTGGATGTGTTAAGAACACATGGTGACCAGCTTGTGACCATAAAAGAGAGCGAGTCAGCAGGTACACGTTACTGGTAATGAGTGGAAACTTTATTCGATTTTGAGCCTGGTCAGGATTCAAAATTATATTTTTGAGGGACATGATTTAGAACAGTTGTAGCCAAAGAACACACAAAACTCGCAGAGCAAATCAAATGAGAAGGAAACTCTACGGGACAAAATAATAAGTAATGGAGCTCTATTGAGATGGTTTCACCGTTTAACTGTCTAGCATATGTTGCCAAATCCTGTAGTATGTGCGTTATTTTTGCTTGTTATCTCTCTTTCCATTGAAAAAGTTCTGATGTTAATTATATTACACTTGTCTGGTTTTTAAAGGAGCTCATGTTGTATGGCGGTGGATAGAAATGGAACCTGCTATGGGTCGTTCGTCTGCTAACGTTGGTAGTTTGATGCTCATCTTCTCCATGCAGCTCGAGACGTTCGTAATAAATCTCTTTCAAATTATCTGAAAGATTTTGTCCAGAAAAGGCACTTCCATGGCTTGCCAATTCAGCCGATTGTCTTTTATTATAACAGTCGTCACCGAAATGACCTTTCCCTCCGCAAAGGTAACAGAAAAAAGTATGAAATGGGACAATATTCTTTTCCTTATCCGCATATTCTTTTTTGTAGCGTATACTCTCCATATTTTTGGACACAGAGAGGTTAAATGCTTTTCTCCTGAGCAATCTACACAGTACTTCTTTAAGCGTTTACTTATTTTCCCAGTACTTTTTACCTCCAACGTCTTGTTTTTTTTGACGACTTCTTCTTGCCCTTCTTGTGGACTTTTCTTGAAGCTCCCTTTTTGGAAAGTTTAGCTTCTGTCCTCATAATAGAACATGCGTAAATTTGATAATTGCTTTGTGATTGACCCCAGTGGTAACCACTAATTGTAAATATCGAAGTCCATCTGACATTTTCGTTCACCGTTGCGAATATTATGAAAAAATTGATATTTGAAAAAAAAAGTAACTGGACATATCAAGTGTTACTAAACAGATATCTCAACTTTTACTCTCCACAATATATTTGCGAAAATACCACAAGATGAGTGAACTATCTGATGCCGAAAAGCGAAGGCTTTTGAAGGAGAGAAGGCAAAAGAAATTTGCCAATGGTGGAGCCAGCTCTCGGTTGAACAAGATTACCGGCCAAGCGGATAGTCATTTGAGCACAACTTCGCCTTTAGAGAACGAAAAGAAAGTTACACCCACCACCAACTTGGGTGGAGCAACTGCATTCTCTGAAGATGCAGGAAAAAAACAATTCTCAAGTCCAACTGTTACTAGTGACACGACTACTGAGGAGAAGGATAGAAATATTGAAGTGGAGCTGCTAAAGCAATTAGCTGGAGCGCAAAAGCAAGATGGCTCTTCCCCTGACTTGTTTTCGTTGCTCAAGTCAATGAATCCGGGTGGCGATACTCCTGATTTATCCGGTATGTTACCAGAAGAAGCCGTTTCTCCTGTTGACCAGGCACTATTGAACTACCATGATTACCTAGTTAATCGATTGAAGGCGTGGAGTATTCTAATAAAATGGTGCTGTTTCCTACTTCCTTACATGTACCTGGTCACAAGAGACGGAAGGCCATCCGTGTTTCAAGTACCAAAGAGTTTGTCAATTTTGACCGACCCTTCGCACTTCTTCATGGTCTTCACATCTTTCGAAATTGTTGCTGTCTCTATATTTTACCAAAGACTACAAACAATTGAAAGGACCAACAAGGTCAACACTCTGCATAATACTAGCAAGATCGTAAAACTATCTTCTCTAATTCCTGAAGGAGTGCTACCTATCTCAAACATCAAAGGTAAAATTGTCCAGGTCCTACAGTATTGGGATGTTCTGTCAATATTTCTAACAGATGTGTGCTTTGTCTTAGTGTTTCTAGGTATTATGATGTATATTTAATTAGATTTGCTGCCATATAGGGAACCAGTTAAGAATGTAGGTGCCGCTGCTGTACGTGTTATCCTACTGTAAGATGTTTTCGGGTAACCAATTTTTGTCATTTTTTAATGTGTGGAAAAATTTTTCCGTTTATGAGCTTTCAATATTCAAAGATGAGATGAGCTTGTAATTGACTAAGGCTCATCGCATAGCAAAAAGAACAACCGATCAATTCACTAGCGGAAGCAAAAATGGCCTATAGTGATGCCAAGATTCAGAAGAATGGCCCGAAAGCTAGGGACAATCAATCGAAGTTTGAAAGGCCGATTTCAAGTAACTCTGATAGGAAGAAGAAGTTCAAGGAAACTAGAGATAAGAAATTAAAGGCTGGTATGCAACGGCTGAATGACAAGTATGCATACGCGGTGTCGTCAGCTGCGGCCACTGAATATTTGCTTCCTGAATCCTCTGGTTATCTAGAAGCTGAAGATGAAATGGAAAAAACGTTTAAAGTCAAACAAGATGAGATCAAATCTAGTGTTGATGTCACAACGAAGAACAAAGCATTGAATTTGAAATTGACTGAATTTGGACCATACCATATCAATTACAATAGGAATGGTACACATCTTTTGATAACTGGACGCAAGGGACATGTCGCTTCTATGGACTGGAGGAAAGGTTCTTTACGTGCGGAGCTGAATTTGAACGAATCCTGCTTTGGTGCAACCTACTTACAAAATGAACAATATTTTGCAGTCGCACAAAAAAAATATACATTCATTTATGACCACGAGGGTGTTGAATTGCATAGACTGCATCAGCACATCGAGGCTAGGCATCTACAATTCCTCCCATACCATTACCTACTAGCCACCGCTGGTGAAACTGGGTGGTTGAAGTATCACGATGTATCTACGGGGCAACTGGTCTCTGAACTGAAAACGAAAATGGGTCCCACTACATCCATGACACAAAATCCATGGAACGCCGTTATGCACCTGGGACATAGCAACGGTACAGTATCACTTTGGTCTCCCTCAATGCCAGAGCCGCTAGTGAAACTACTGTCAGGTAGAGGTCGCATCAATAGTATAGCAGTAGATAGGAGTGGACATTACATGGCGACAGTGGATGGGGGTAAGTCTCTAAAGATCTGGGATATAAGGAATTTTAGAGAACTTCACAGTGTCGAGAACTTACCAACCCCTGGGACAAACGTGACGATATCTGACACGGGATTGCTTGCGATGAGCAGGGGCCCACATGTAACAATCTGGAAGGATTCACTGAGACGCAGTAAAGAGGCAAAGCCATGTTTTGGTTCTATGGGGGGTTTAAAAAACAGAAACACTTCATATATGACAGAACTATTCCCTGGGAACAAAGTCAACAACATGGAGTTTGTGCCCTTTGAGGATTTGCTTGGTGTGGGCCATGAGGATGGTGTGACCAATCTAATCATTCCTGGCTCTGGTGAGGCCAACTACGACGCATTGAGTATCAATCCATATGAAACTGCTAAACAGAGACAAGAACAAGAGGTAAGAACATTATTGAACAAATTGCCAGCGGACACAATAACGTTAGATCCAAACACGTTAGGTACTGTTGACAAGAACGCCTCAACTATCCGCCTGACAGCGAAGGATTTGGCCCAGGCAGCAATAGCAAATGAGGAGAAACCTAAGAAGAACGCGGACATCCCACAAGTTAAACCAGAAGTGAAGGGTAAAAACTCTGGGTTACGCTCCTTTTTACGTAAGAAGACGCGTAATGTCATAGATGAAAGGAAGCTGAGAGTCCAGAAGGAGTTGGAGAAAGAAAAGGCGTCGCGTAAGAGGGCAGAGCTCGTGAAAAGAGGAGAAATTGCTGAGGACGACAAGGATGTCGTTTCTGAAGCTTTGAGCCGGTTTTCATAACGCCTAATCACATACATCGAAGGAATCTGTATCATAAATATATATACCTAACCTAACACACCAGCATTGAAACTTGTTTAACATAGTGAGGGGTCCTTCCCAAGAAATGCATGCTTAACTACTCCTCACCCACCCCCACGCTTCCCCCCACCCCACTTTACTCTTTTGAGTTACGCAATACGTGGACTAGATTGTTCCCAACTCATAGTTAAACCGAGATACGGTCCTTGTACTTCTCTCTCTGCATCGCTTTCTCTGCGGGAGAAAGCAGTACGACCCCCATTTCCATTTGGGACATTCTTCCCCACCTCTTCGGAAAAACCGAAAAGGAAGCATTGTTCTCTGCGTAAGTTGGCGGACAGGGCGGGTTTTTCTTGTTTCTCCGGCTTCATCTGCGCTAACATAAGAAAAGGTGGCACCATTTTCCGTAATTTGTCCGGACACGCGGATTAATATATATCCTGCGGTATTATCTTCGCTCTTTTTTTTTTGTTTTTTTGTAAAATTCTGGACGGGATGTTCCGGGTCTGGTTTTTCCTCCCTTTCGAGAGTTTTTGTGTTGCTGCCTGTTTTTCCTTTATTAGTTCCGTCCGTGACGGGCATTATTTTAATAGAGAGCCTGCGACTCAACATGCAAAGAGGGAATATTTATTTTTCTTTCCTTCCCTACAACTCCTGGCTTGCACCTCCGTTACTTTCATTCTTGGTTGACTTCGTCAACGATTTACTACAAAAGCACACTCATTAAAGGTGACAACTACAGAGGTTTGACTGTTAGTAACCGAAATAAAGAAACGAAAGAGAAAGGCCACTTTTAGTACCGGAATACACCTGGCGATCGGTACGAGGGTTGTTACTTTTTTCTTATTCTTTCGTTCAATATTAGGAGCTAGAAACAGGTCACAAAAGAATAGCTTAGAGCGTCTACGGTTTTTTATTTTGTATCGGATTATTCTTCTCTTCCCAGCTGGGCTAAAGTCTTTCGAAAACACTTCACAAGATGTTTGTTTCACCGCCACCAGCGACTCTAATGAGCCAAGTGCTTCAAAGGAAACATTCAAAGAAAAATTCAGACACACAAAGTAATAACATCGGCTTACAACCGATTGTGGAAGAAAATAATTCAGAACATTCTATCATGACGGGTGCACCCTCCATGTATGATCCAACAGCACTCCAGCAGCAGCAGCTGAACAAAAATGGCACTGATTTTGTCAGCGCCCCACCAGAGTATGCGGACAGAGCAAGGTCTGAGATTAGAAAGAGGTTACTCCCACCAAACAGCAATAATGTTAGGTCTGCAAGGTCCTCGTCTCATACGAGCAGTAGGTCAGTGACGTCAAGAAACACGAACGATCGTGCAAGTATTGATCACAGGAGTCTAGCGTCAGACGATGCATCCTCGTACCAATCGAGTATCTTTTCGCATCCATCCACGATGTTCACACAATCGAGTGGAGACATTGGCCTGACGCCTGTAAGCACATGCGAGATCACAACTGCGAAATTCATTACACATGTGACACTAGAGGAGGCTCTACCGAAGACATTCTTTGACATGTACACAGCCGAAGTATTGATGTCGGATCCGACGACAGTGCTGCCCAACGGCAGACCGAGCTTTACGAAGAGGGAACTGCTGGACTGGGATCTCAACGATATAAGGTCTTTACTGATTGTAGAGAAGTCGCGACCGGAATGGGGCAGCCAGTTACCTGAGGTAACCACGAGTGGACCAAACTTGCCCCAATTCAGACTGCAATTACTGCCACTAAACGCAACTGATAACTGTATCATAACGACTCTAGTCAGTTCAGATCTTTACTTGGAGGCACACCTGGATTACGAATTCAAACTAACCAGTGCCAAATATACAGTTGCTGCGGCACGGAAGAGACATGAGCAAATGACGGGCCGCAATGAGGCTGTAATGCATTTGAGTAAACCGGAATGGAGAAACATCATAGAGAATTATCTACTGAACGTCGCAGTGGAGGCTCAATGTCGCTTCGACTTCAAGCAAAGATGCTCCGAGTACAGGAAATGGAAACTTCAGCAGTCGAATCTAAAGAGACCGGATATGCCTCCACCAAAAATGATACCGTCAAGGAAAGCCATGCAAAACAATCTACTGAAAATGACCCTAATGAAAAACCTTCACAACAGCTCTCAACAGGCCAATAGTAGCGCAACGACTCAGGGAGAGATGAACGAGTTTCATAACGATCAAGGACAGAAAATTTCGTTGACTCCAGAGGAGAAAGCTAATATATGGGCTCACTGCCAGACTCAGGTATACCAGAGATTGGGGCTTGATTGGAAGCCGGATTGTGTGAAATAAACACGTTGTCAAAAATATACGTTCCGTAGTGGATTTCCTTCGCCCTCCACTCCACTAATATTCAGGCATCGAAGAAATGCAGACTCACTGCGACATGAACAAATATTCAATCCCATGAATAATTTAAGTTCATAATTAAATATAGATAACATTCATAACTATTAAGTAATAAAAAATTATAACTGGACAAGTATTACCTTGTCCAGCCAGCATATTTAAAAACTTATTAAGATCGTAGATCAGAGAATACCCCTGAAGCCATGGGTGCTACAAAAGAAACTAGAACTGCTTTAAAAATCCCACCTAGTAGTAATTTTCAAGCGTACTTCCTGCAGTAGCTGCACTGTTAACCTTGTGGTTCAACTGTTATTTAGTGTAGTTTCTTACCCGAATGGACCCTTTCCTTAAAAAAGTCGTTCTTCTTCTTTTTCGATCTCAAATTTCTTCTGGAATAAAAAAATAAAAGTAAGATGTATTGTAGCGATGTCCACTTATTGTATCCCCATACATGGCTGTATCTATTCTAAAGAGGGCCAGACTACTTTATATAGGCGCAAACAAAAAACGCAATGTCTGATTCCAGCAAGGAGAATGCTGCTGATTTACTAGCATCTTTGAAAATTGATGAAGCAGAAAAGAAGGCGCCATCCAATGCGTCTTCCTCGCTCGCGGATAGAATTGCAGCTGAGAAGAAGAAACACGCTGCCAACATTGACAAGAAATCCGAAGTGAAGGTGTCAGACGATGACAAGAAGGGGGAACCTAAGAAGAAAGTTGCAGAGGAGGACTCGAATCTAGTCAATTCTGAATATGAAGTGAAAGTGAAGCTGGCCGATATCCAAGCTGATCCGAACTCGCCGCTGTTCAGTGTGAAGTCTTTTGACCAGCTAGGGTTGACCCCTGAGTTACTGAAGGGTGTCTATGCTATGAAGTTCCAAAAACCTTCCAAGATCCAGGAGAGAGCTCTCCCCCTGCTGTTGCATAACCCTCCGAAGAACATGATTGCGCAATCCCAATCCGGTACCGGTAAGACTGCTGCCTTCTCGCTAACGATGCTTTCCCGGGTGGATTTATCTCTTGGGGAGTGTTGCCAAGCTATCTGTCTAGCCCCCTCGAGAGAATTGGCGAGGCAGACACTAGAAGTCATCCAAGAGATGGGCAAGTTCACCAAGATCAAATCCCAGCTGATTGTCCCTGATTCCTTTGAGAAGGGCCAGCAGATTCTGGCGCATATCGTTGTTGGTACGCCCGGTACCATATTAGACCTGATGCGTAGGAAGCGGCTTGACGTGAACTCTGTCAAGATTTTTGTACTTGACGAGGCGGACAACATGTTGGACAAGCAAGGTCTAGGGGATCAGTGTTTACGTGTGAAAAAGTTCTTACCAAAGAACGCGCAACTTGTGTTATTCAGTGCTACTTTCGCTGAACAAGTGCGTTCATACGCGAAGAAAGTGGTCCCCGAGGCGAACACTTTGGAATTACAAAGAAACGAGGTCAATGTGAAGGCGATCAAGCAGTTGTACATGGACTGTAACGATGAGAAGCATAAGTACGAGGTTCTGTGCGAGCTTTATGGGTTATTGACCATTGGGTCATCTATCATCTTCGTACAGACGAAGAAGACCGCCAATGTGTTGTACGCCAGGTTGAAACAGGAGGGTCACCAAGTATCCATTTTGCACGGTGATTTGCAGAGTCAGGATAGAGATAGATTAATTGATGATTTCCGAGAGGGCAGATCCAAAGTGTTAATCAC
Source organism: Huiozyma naganishii CBS 8797 (assembly GCF_000348985.1). Classification (NCBI taxonomy): domain Eukaryota; kingdom Fungi; phylum Ascomycota; class Saccharomycetes; order Saccharomycetales; family Saccharomycetaceae; genus Huiozyma; species Huiozyma naganishii. The sequence continues at coordinate 583,198 of NC_035923.1, forward strand.
GACCAACGTGTTGGCGCGTGGTATCGATATCCCCTCTGTGTCCATGGTGGTGAACTACGATTTACCTACTCTGGCGAACGGCGATGCTGACCCTGCGACGTACATACACCGGATCGGGAGAACCGGTAGGTTTGGGAGAAGAGGTGTGGCCATCTCGTTTGTCTCGGACAAGAAATCCTTCAACACGCTTTCGACTATTCAAAAATACTTTGGCGACATTGAGATGACGCGTGTTCCTACTGACGACTGGGACGAGGTCGAAGAGATCGTCAAAAAGGTGTTAAAGGAATGAAAACCTGCGTACCGCTGTCATCCCCCCTTCCCCCCCTACCCCAGCACCATATAATTAATCGACAGCAGCGCATGTGTTCTGCAAAATTACGTACTCAAGACTTACTTACATATACATATGCGCAGAGCCCGACCGAACGCGGACGGGAGGGTCCACCGGCTCCACCGGCTCCACTCAAACAGCCAGATCTGGGACCTTCGCCCGAGACGCTTACCTAACGGTACAGCGTCGCCCTCCTACATAATAACCAATCTGCCTCCCCCCCTATATATCCGCTTCTTGAAGGGACCTCATCACCGGTGTAAAACCGCCCAGAAGCTGCAGGGTGTGGGTGTGGATTGCCCGAGAAAAGGGGAGCCGCTGTCTAACGCAAGAGGGAAACTTACGCCACGGACGTGTACACCGCTACAGAGGGACAAGACACTGGTGTGTACCGCGGCTCGGTAGTCTCCGTCGTTAAAGGGGCCAAGAGAACTGCTTTTACCGGGTTTCCGGGATACCGCTCTATGCATGTGTTTACCCGTTTCCCTCAGTGGCGCCGACGCATTGTCTTTCCGCTTATAGAAGCAGAAAACAACATAAAACGGAAAAAGTCAGGGAAGAGAAGGAAAAAAACAGTGCCGAAAACAGAACGCGAGTATATAAAGGAATGAGCGATTACTTGATATTCGGGAATGTCCCTGAGTTTTCCGTTAGTCGAAGGTGTGTAGTTGTTTAGCCACACACACACACACACACACACAACAACACACAACAACACACACATAATGGACTCTTCCAAGGTTATCAACATTATATTAGCTCTCTTCCTACCTCCTGTCTCCGTCTATCTAGTTAAGGGATGGGGTACCGCCTGTATAGTGGACATTGTCCTAACTATCTGTGCTTTCTTCCCAGGTATGCTATACGCGCTATACATCGTTTTGCAAGAGGATTAAACAGCTAAAATTGCGTGCTGTACTCGGTCCGCCCGCTATTCCCGATTAACGGATGCTATTAGCTCTGCTTTTTCGAAGTAGGGCTGGAGGTGGATCTCTTCTTTTTCCTTTTTATTTCTAACTTCTGTTTCTCCGTCTTTTCAGAAAGTGTTGTCAGTTCCATTTCTGTCGCAGTTATTGATGCCAATAGTATATGTATATATATATAGCAACAGCCACACCTTTCTCGCATTCTCGAGAAAACTAATATATTTTTAATACAAGGCTTTATTGGATTACCCTTACTATTTCAAGCCGTGGAAACGTTAAGTTCATCCATGGCAGCATATACTTACACATGTTTCTGTTGTAAATTGTCGTTATATATATATATATAGTGGGTGGGTGTATGTACAGATGAGGCACAGAGTGCTCTCATAGTTGTGGGGCCAACATTTCCATCAGTGGAGACTGGATGAAACATATCCCAGCAACGAAAAGGGTACCGTTCAATAACACAGTGTACGCGGGGGTTTCCTTGAACTGCTCGAATTTGCTCTTGGGTTGCTTTGGGGCAGCACCCGCATCACCCAAACCTGGCATTCCAAACATTGCAGACATCGCGACACAGTATACTTCTTTGATATGCCTTCAACAACAGCCTCGAACACACGTTCTCTCTTTTGCGGTTCCTCTTTCAACCGGTTTTGTTGTTTCTTACTCACAAAAAACATCACCTTACACGGAGATCGTGTATAGCGATAACTTTGCAAACGGGACCGATGCCCTCCCCCATGAGCACTGGGCAACCTGAGGGTTACAATGATAGATTAGATGAGTACATTTAAATGTGTGATGGGACCACAGTGAGGATCTGTGGTGTGTAGATCAACTGTTATATAAAATGTCTTTTCACTTATGTCCCTTACCGTTTTTTAATTTGATCCATGTGAGGGGGTTTGCTCCCCGCCACTACAATAATGAATAGCTATAATGTTGATCGCTAGGTGCATCTGCAAATGCCAAGTGTCTCTCGGAATACTTGCAGCAAGCGAAAAAAAGAGAATAAAAGATGGCAGCGGTTCAGTGATTCGAAAACCTGGTGTACAACCTCCTAATAGCGTGCTTAACCACGGCCACGGACTGCTTTTCCCCCGTGTCCGCCTCGGACAGTCGTACACTAGCAGTCTTGTTTCTGTACTCAGGCCTCCGTTCCTGACTTTGATGTGTATACATTTTGGTGTTGATCCCCGAATGTCGCCTCGATGCGTGCCTTCTCTTGACTTCGTACTGCAAACAGCGAGCGTAGTACCGGACCAGACGGTATACGTACAATCCAAGATCTAGCAAATAAAACATCGAGACGGGGACCAGCACACCGAGACACCCGACGTACGCTGTCATCCGGATGCAGTACGACAGCACAGCAAATACTTGCAAAGGAAGCGATCCTATCATATCTTGCAGCAAGTTCAATTTTTCTTTTAATTCCCAGTATTCCCACCTCTTCCTGTGTTATGTTTTTGTATTTAAGTTAGTGAATGTTATAGTCTCACTTATAAAGCCATCTAAATAGCTTGTGTATCCCCACTCAACTTGCTTGATGGAAGTCTGACCTCCAGGGAAGCAACCGTCCCATCATTAAATAGTGACACAATGGAACTTCTTGTAGTCATGTCTTTTTTTTTTCTCAGTTTTTCTTTTTGTACCGTGCCGTACGAGGCGACTGTTCAATTAAGATCGATTGCAGATTGGGGCTACGATAAGCCCACTCTTGTGCAATTCGAGTATAGTAGTACGTAATAAATGGATGTCTTTTCAATCCTCGATGTTTCGTCTATACATTTAACAAAAAAACACATACACGCACAATTGTGGTAGTATGCGAAGGTATGGATGGGAACAATCAACAAAAAAAAGGGAAAAGAACGAAGATAGACGGTACCGGAGAGGAGCCATCGATAGTATACTATGCTGTCACGACTTTTGCAACTCACTGTACACCAATGACACTCAATTCTAACGTCCACACCCGACGGATATGTAGTCGTACGGGTACGCGTACTTTGTTCAGTTCAGTCTCTATGTCTGCACTGGCGGGCAGTTTCAGCCGCATCGTGCGATGCTCTTTATCGGCCCAATCCCCGTAGATTTCCACGTCCAGGTCTATCTCCTCATCTCCCCACCAACACTTCCGAGCGGGTTTCCTCCAAAACAGCAGCAGTTTAGCGTTTATATCCGGTTTCGGTACCAGGTCGTACACTCTGGGCATCTCCCCGAGGGAACCGTTGCTTGCAGCTCTTGCCTGAGAGTTGCTCCGCGATTGGGACTGCATGCGTACGTTGTTCGCCAGCGCGGACAGCCGAGACTTCCTCTTCTCCTTGCCCTTTGTGCCCGTGATGACGTTGCTTGTCGTCGACGCTAAGTTGTTAGTGATCCCTGTCGTAGTGGCAGAACTTCTCATCGGGGTCAGCACCGTGTTACTGTTACTGTTGTTCCCCGATATGTAGTTTTTGAGGGACCTTGACGAGGACGTTGGGGTCAATTTATTAGCGTTGTTGTCCTCCATGTTCTGGAGTTGGATTGCACGTTCCTTGAGCCACTGGGATTTAACCTCCTCCAATGTGTCCCTGAATTCCTGTGTAGTCTCGTTGGCCAATCTACAAAGGGACAAAGAGCTGATCACTGTCTTGCCCCCCTCCTGTGTCCTGTTCCCCCACTGTGACTTCTCATCAAACCCAGACGAGCAAAGCATGTCCATGAGGTGCTGTTCCGCTGGCCCCAGTTTCTTCTCCTTCCGCGCGTCGACAGGTTTCCTGATATCGTAGTTCTGGTACTTCAGTCTGTTCGACGAGAAGAGCCCCTGAAATATCGAACTCTTGTCGCTCAAGTAACTGCCCGCAGCTACTTTCACCTGTGCCATGAAATGATGCAATAAGTCGTCATTGTTGTCGTTGATCTGCTCCTGCGTCAAGTTCGGGTTCGCAGCGGCCTCAAATTCGAACTTCTCCCGCGGAACGCAGTAGTAGTCCAGGTCCTCGCGAAGCACTATAATAACCGGGTTCTGGTGCAACAGGTCGTGTTCGCCGGCCTTCCCTGAAGAGATGGATTCTGTGCCACTGTTGTTGTTACTATTGCCGCTCCCAAACCCGAAGAACCCCTTCGCTGACTTGACCAAGTTGTTGGAACTACTCCTTTCAAACAGTTTCTCTACTGGGTGGTTCACCAAGTCGTCGTGCGCCTTCGTGAAAACCTCCATGATGTACTCGAAGCAGTCCGGTGCGAAATTGACAATGTACACCTCGTCCTCTGGAGTCAAATTCGTGATGATTTGCCCATCCCTATCCAGAAACACACCGGAGGGGAACAAACACAGCAGCAGGGATTCGGGCAACGACATCAACTGGTCCCGCGTGATGAAGTAGTGGTTCTCCTGTATGTTCAAATGGATCAGCGAACTCCCGTACGCATCGTCCCCGCTCTCGTAATAGTTCTGGTTCGGATCCCCTCCGTACCGTGGATCCTGCAGGAGCGGACTCCCGGACCCGCCGCCGCTCTGGGGCACCTGTGTGATTATATTCTGCATTGCAACTGCTCTTGTGCGATTCAATCAACCAACCAACCTACAACACAATGCACAGCCCTCTGTTCGTAACTGCACCACAGCCGATTCCCAACCGTCACACACAAACACAACGACTCGTGCGTTACTTGCTTCTCTGTCGTCACACGTCCTTTATCTCTCTCTTCCTCCAATTGCAAATTTTCACCAACTTTTTTCTGTTTTTTCGTTCTGTGTCTTTTTAACGCAAAAAAATAAAAACACGCACGAAACGAAGGGCGACGTGGTAAGAAGAGGCAGTGGGAGTGGGAGAGTGAGTGTATGGTATCTGCTGGGGGTATCAAAGCGAGAGGGTCTGTATATAGAGAGAGACAGACGCAAAAAAAATATCTTTACGGAAACGCAAACGAATTCCCTCCCACAAAGCACGCCTGTAGTAAACCTTATCTTGTACCTACATATTCAGAAGGATTGCCATGCAAGAAGACGGTGAATGGGAAACTTGGCTGGTTTTTGCGGTCTCTACGTAGAATAAATCGGAGGTTGCATTACTGAATAGGGGCAGGAGAAAGAGAGAAAAAACTAGTAGCACTTTAACTACAATTACAACGGCACATCCCACTGTGAAATTAACACTGTATCGATACAAGCTCTGTTTCTGTGTCCTCTTCCCTTGCCCGTTAGGCTAACCGTGCAATGAGTGTAGTGGTTAAAACCCTAATCGTTTTAACTGCAATTTCTGCGTCAGAAAACGACTATTTTCGTCATTTTTTCTGTTAAAAGAGGCATAAAAGAGACGGCAAGACAACAAGACGACGACACGTTCTGTATTCTAACTCTTGAACGAAGAGTCAGCAGTCCAAGCCGCATTATTTCCATATAAATATATTATCTGCTGATGAATAAACAAAACACCTAAACTTATCTACATTATCTGAATATACTCGGTGATAATAGCTAACAATAGTTGTTATCATTCCAGTACTGAAGATTAGTGAAAATTGTTTCTGATAACGATAATATTGATGGTAGCAGTAGTAGTAGTAGTACGTTCTAAAGCTCATCCTCAGTGTTGATGTTGAACTCGTCATCTTGGTCGTCAAGTTCAATACCGGTCTTCGTCTTCGCCTCCGTCTTGCCCTTAGTGGTGCCAGGTGCACTCGTCGCGTTTACTTTTGTAGGTGTCGTAGTCGCCTCAGAGGCAAGCGGCTGCCACTGTTTCTTCCCCTTGCTCGTCTCCGGTGTGTCGATGTACGTCGTCTCGGGGACAACTTTACTCTCGTTGGTTTCGTCGTCGTCGTCACCAGTGTGCGAGTGGGTCCTCTCCCTGGAGGGCAATTGCGGTGGGATGTCCTCGTCGTCGGATAATTCGCCGGTATTCAAAGAGATGCCGTGACTCTCCAGGGTATCCTCTCCAGCACGGGCACCAAACGAATTAAACCTACGTCTCTCGGGTGCCTGCGGTAAGTTCTGTTCCTGCTTGCGAGCCTCGTAGTACTTCAATGCCTCCTGTTGCTCCCGGATCTGTTGATTGTCATATGCCAATTGCTCAGCACCTGCGTTGTTCCGCCCGTAGTTGCCACCTTCTTCCTCACCCATCCAGGATTTCGTCACACCACTGAACCAGGACCCAACTCTCGTAGCAGTGTTCTGTAGGGAACGATTCGCAGCAGCAGCGACCTCGGGGATATCCTTCTCCACAAAATGCGACCAGCTGTCCTCGTCCCCATCCCCGTAAACTTCCCTGTACTCTCTCTCGCTCATCTGGTGATGTCTCCTTCTCTCCCTGTCCCGTAGACGTGCCTCGTACGCTGCATCGTCCGCGAAATCCTCTCTCCGAATCCGGGGTCCTGAACGATGGCCCCCACGAGGGGGCCGTTCCCCCTGGCCCCTGTTATACTGTTCGTTCAATTGCCGCGCCAACAATTCATCTTGCTCGAGCTGTTTCGTATTCTTCGGCGGCAACGGTGGGTCACCCCTACGGATCGGCCGGCTAGGCAACTCGACGTCCTTCCCGGACTCAGGGTCTGACAAAAACAGCAGCGCGTTAAACGCCGGGTCCAGTGCCCCCTCTGAGGCAATGATCACCGCCTTAACGTACTGCTCCTCAATATTGGGGAATGCCTCCCTCAATTCCACCAGGATCGGGTTCTCCCCTGTCTCCCTCATAGTGGCCACTGCATTAGGGGCACGATTGTCTGCCTTTCTCACGGGCAAAGGTGGACCGTCCTCCTCCCCGTCAACACCACCACTGCCTCCAGTTTTAACATTGCCACTCTTGGGTGCAGCCTTCAACTCCTCTTTGGCCACTACACTAGGCTCTGGGTCCAGCAATTGAATAGCTGGAGCTCCCTTTGTGCCGGCCTCTTCTTTACTCGCTTGCGGTTCGGTTGCCTCCAATGGGATTGTTTCCACGGGCTCATCAGGCTTGTCCTCTGGCACAGCTTCCTTTGATTTAACCGATTCAGACATGTCTCTGTACCTGTGATCTGATCTTACGACGTACACAAGCTGAACACTGCTGAAGAAGGGGATGTTCTGATCTATAAGTCAAAAATCAAGTTGTAAATATATATTTCAATCTTAAAAGCTGTATAGCATCGTCTTTATCCAGCAACAGATGCACTTAAAAATGGGGTGTTTCAATTAGTCGGTACGTAAATGAAATAACCAACGTATCCAAGTTGTTAAGTCACTACCTTGTGTGCGAAAGGTAGCTTGCAAAGCCGTGCGTGCTCATTCCATTCTTTACCTTTTTTTACTGCGTATATAGAAGCTATGGAGGCCGGGGAGCCATGCCCTGCCCCCCCCCCCTTCCCAAGCTAGAAATAGCAATGTGCAAAGCAGTTTACATAGAGTTCTTCATCTGTCTCAGCTTGGTCATTACTTCTGCCCCGGAAAGTGTGCCAGTGGGGTCCCCCACAGCCTCCCGCACAGCCGGGTCGTCGAGCCTCATGAACGGGTTAAACTGGACCTCATCGTGCAAGGTAAACTCACCAGTAGTTACTGCATGCGTTTTGCAGAACCTTTCCAGCCTGTCCAACGCGCTGTTCTGTCCTGGTGAATTGTAGATAGCTTTGCGAACAAACTTGACGTTGCTCGCGGTGTACTCGTGTCCTGGGTAAACTTTGGTTGTCCCCCAGTAGGGCTCCCCAATGCACTGCAACAACCGGTCGTTTAAAGCGGCATCCATTTCCTTTCCGTTCCCCTCAAAGAACCTACCGCAACCAGCTGTAAACAACGTGTCCCCCGTAAAGACGCACTGTTCGTTCGTGGTGGTATCTCTCGCAAAATAGCACACGGAGTCCTGTGTGTGGCACGGTGTTCTAATACACAGTATCTCGATGTCCCCTAATTGGTATTTATGCAAATGTTCTGGGATGTCAGTGACACCAGGGGACAATTTCGACCCGCCGACGACTTTAATGTTGTGGTCGTTCCCACTCTTCTTAAGTTCAGTAAGCATGGGCAGATTACCATCCGAGTGGTCGTAATGGTGGTGTGTGTTAGCGATCACAGCGATGCTCTTCTTCTCAAACGAATCCAATTCTGGCAACACTTCAGCTGCCTCCGCTGGGTCTATGATCCAGGAGTGCGTCCGGTCCTGGCTGGTCAGTAGGTAACTGTAGTTGTCACCTGTACCCCATCTCATTTTAATTGGTTTAACATGCATCTTTCGTACGAAGCTTCTTAGCATACAACTGTGTATGAAGCAAACTAAACCGGTCCCCTTGAAACGAACAAACACAAAAATATCAGTATTCACTTCCCACCAACAAAGCTTGTTACTAGGTCTTGTATGATTAACCAACCAAATCAACAGTTGATGGAACAACAACGCCCTAAGCTGGCTGAGAGAAACCCTTCCAGTCTCTGCAACACTTCCTTATTTTTTAGAAGAATCTCTTCTTTTTATATGTAAATTATCCCTGTGGACACTATGCAAGAGGTACAGTAAGAACCGAGTGTCGAATCTGTGTCATTGGGGGTTGTGGGTGATCGTGGGGAATTCTATTATGGTACATAATGGTGCGAGTATAAATTATTTGTTGTATAAAACGGGCTTGGGAAAAATAGAGGAAATCTAAGTTTAGGATACGGTGAGTAACGGAAAAAAGGCAAACTAACCGACGCTCACAAACCAAGGATTTGTTGCATGTTGCAGAAATTGTTTTGGGTAGATATGACGAGAAACCGAAGAGAAAACAAACGTAAGACAGTAAAACGACGTGAAGAAAATGTTCAAGTATAGTCTTATTTGTAGCCTCCTGATTTGCTTAGGTCGATGCTGAGCCCCTTCAGTTTCTTCTCTAGTTTCAAGCGCTGCAACTCCTGCCAGCGGGCCAGTTGAGCCTGTTTATGCAATTCAAATCCGAATATCTTGGGGACGTATCTTTTTGTTGGGTGCTTTGGTACGATATCTGGGAACGCTTGTAGAAACATCCCCGGGAATGACGTGCCAAAATAGGCACCGTCTATAGAGCTGTGTCTTGTTGATTTTGGGATGTACAGATCCTCACAGCTTGGACAGTACAACTTCACACAGTCCATCCCAGGGACGTCGTGCAGTCCAACGGGCAAAAGAGGTTGGAAATTGCAGTATACTCTGGGGCATCTACCGAAATCAGCGTCCTTGTACTTGGCCAGCATTTTCTGTAACCCCTTGATCGTGATAATGTAGCGTGCATGGACTAACCCGTAGAACTTGGCTGCATCCATGTCCAGTTGTTTTGCCCGCGTGGGGGACATGTTCATCAGTGTGTTGTCATCGAGCTCGTCAACGATGTATTGGATAACCTGCGTAAACTTGGAAACGGTTTTCTGGAGATTGATCAGGTTGAACCGATCTGTAATGTAATCCGGATCTATGTCGCAGAAGTACTCGTTCCCCTTCCTCCCAAGAAACAAGTCAATCCACATATCCATGTAATCTGACGAATCCGTGTCATCCATTGTCTGGTCCACACTCGCCGTGCTGGTTTCGCCGGGCCTCATCCCCGTACCGTTCGTAGCCATAATGTTTTAAATTCTGGAAAAGATGAAAATTTTACCAGTGGTACAATAAAAAGGAAGCCTATACTAAACCGTTATTCAAAAGCACCAATCAAAAAACGAAACCGTCAATCGGTAGAAGTTGATATATTTCTTCTTTTTCTTTTATCTCTCTCTCTCTCTCCACACCCTGACAGGTACTAAAAACCTCAATGCAGTGCTCTTCACAATAACAACCGTTGGAGTATTCCAAAGATCCTTTCCAAAACACCGACAGAATCCAACAGATCAGACAGAAACAACACCCTTCCAATAAACCTGCTTCTCTCTCTCTCTCGAAAACTCCCAAAAGTTGCTGCAAAAAAATATTCAAATCCTTCTTCCTCTTTTTTTTGAGTTCTTTTTCGTCGAAACGTTTCGTTTCTGACTTCTTTCAGTTTTGAGTGCAAACAGTAACGGGAGTTACACGTTGCTGTGGTCTCCTCCCCACGGTGTTTAAAGGGACGGCAAAGGATCGCCAATGAGATTGCTGAAGTACCCTCTGGAGCTGGCAAAGGGCGAGACGCTGGTGGCACTCTGCTCGATAGAGGGGAAGCTGCTAGTGCTGACAACCGCCGGTCACGTGATAGTGTGGGTACAGAGTGAGCTGGTCGACACGGCATTCGATAGGCTCTCCGTCAAGGATCTCAGGAGACAGAAGGTGTTGTCTGTTGGTGAGATTGACTTCCAGGAAGGAAGAGCGCAAGATTTCGCGTTTATCTGCGGCCATGACGACACCCTATTCGTCTCTTCGGAGCGTGCGGTTTTCAAATTGAAGCACTGGGAAGCGAAAGAACAAGTGCAGAAGGTGTTCCACAGTGTACCGACCCCGTCGTCTGCTATTACTGACGTTAAATTGGACCCAACGAATGGAATTTTGTTTGTTCTATGCAGCAATCCAAACTGTGTTACAATGTACGATTCTAAAGATGGACGGAAAATACAACAGATTGCATTGGACGAGTCTGTGACGCCGATAACGTGTGTGACAGATCCATCGGGGGGGATATTTACCATATTCACCTTGGATAGAAGCATACTAGTGTACCAGTATGCGAAGACTGGCGCTTATAAATTATTGAACAAGTTAAACCAGTTTGTGCAAGTTCACCCTTTGCACTACCATATCTCAATGCCTCCTCAGGGGAATTACATACCCGTGGTGAACTCTGTTAGGGGCACGTCGTCCACTTCCGTGACGGCTACGGTTTTGCTCGATAGAAACGACAGTTACAAAATAGCAAGCACGATCGTATCCCCCTCCGCCAGCACATGCAAAGTGGTCGCCTACTCACCAGCAGTTTACGAAAAGACAAACGCGAAAAAGGGTATCAAATCGAGGTACAATCTGCTGGCGACCTCCGGTACCACTGCGGGTACAATCCTTGTATGGAACACCAGGAGAATGAGACCTCTGTTCAACGCCGTGCAAGTGTCGAAATCTCCAATTAATGACATGATATGGTCCGAACAAGGGTTCACACTATTTGGAGTCTCAGACGATAATGTGTTATACACTTTTGCATTCCAACAGAACGACCTTGGTGAGTCCCTACCGCATGATACAGTAGTACAATTACAGAAAGAAAATAAACCGTTACCAATTTTGGACTCTACAGAAGTCACCACAAAAGTGAAGGAGGAAGAAGGTGTGAGCAATGGGACTAAGGGGCTACCCGCTTTGACGAATGGCCTTTCCAAAGCAACTGTTCTACCTGCTGGTGAAAAAACCAAGAAAACGATGGAACATCGGGATTCAAAGTCTCAAACACCAGACACGACACCGCCAAAACCTGCCAGCATCCCAGGCGTTAAAGTCACTCAAAGCACGTCGATGGAATTTAACATGCCCTCATATAGTGTCCCTAAGGATCTGAAACGTAAGCCCAAGGAAACCGCTAACGGTGAGATAATACCGAAAAGGCAGAAACACGAGTTGGAACCAATGGATTTCCTAGATACAGGTCTGATTCTACCAAATGTATCGTTTTCAAGGATCCGGCTAATGACACCTAAAATCCGCCTGAATTTCAAGTACACCTCCCCTACAAACTCAGACTTGCAACTCGACATCAAGAACGGTACTGGGAACGAACAAAAGCCAACGATAGTCACCCTAAGATCCAAAGTTCCAGAACAAGAGGGTCAGCTGTTCCAAGATTTCATCCCCAAGTTCATAACAATGTGTACGTCTGGTGACTTCTTTTGGGCTTGCTGTTCAGAAGATGGTACAGTGTACGTGTATTCGGACGCGGGCAAAAGACTACTACCCCCATTAATATTGGGTGTCTCTATAAGTTTTTTGGAGGCGAGTGCAAATCATCTGCTCTGTGTTACGTGCTTGGGTGAGTTGTATTGTTGGAACATAAAGAAGGGAGCGATAAATTTCCCCGTGACGTCTGTCTTCCCCGTTTTGAATCCATCTCTTCGGTACGCAGACGAAGTTTTGACAAGAGCGGAAAATATAACGATGTGTGCAGTGACAAACAACGGAATACCCCTTTTAACGTTGAGTAACGGTGATGGTTATCTTTTTGATAAAGATATGGACACCTGGCTACTGATTAGTGACAGTTGGTGGGCGTACGGCTCTCAATACTGGGACATGAACAACACGTCCACTTTGGGGATTGACACTGCGAACACTGCCGCCGACGACAACAATAAAAGTAACAAGAATTGGAATTCTGCTGACATACAGAATCTGGTAAGGAACGTGAAAAGCGATACCTCTAGCATTGTCAACCATATAGAGCGCAAGACGAACGATGAATTGAACCGGAAAAGCCGGCTCAAAAATTTGCAACGATTTGCTAGGGCAATTCTGATGAAAGAAGGATTCGAAAACATGGAGGAAATAGTAACGTTGTCACATCTGGAGAATAGAATATTGGTGTCCCTAAAACTAGAGGAGGGAAAGGAATTTTCCAACTTAATTATCGTATACTGCATTAGACTAGGAGAGCTGGGTTATGATGATAGATTAGATGATGTATTGCAGTGGCTCTACAACGAAGGAGAACTTGAAGAAGAGCTACTTACTGGTGTGGCTAGGAAGGAGACAATGAAAGATATATTGATGGCGTGTGCAAAGATTAGACACGTACAGAGGGTGACCACGACATATGCGACTGCACTTGGTATAGTCACGGATGAAACCTAAAATTGGTCTAATCTTCGCACAAACAAGAGCCCCCTAGACCAATAATCGATAGAACTGACCATTGAGATTGTATCAATATTGTAATTAGAATATTTAAATTTTATGGTTGTATTTGACAGAGCCATTTTACATATATTCAAGAAAGTTTGAACGCATTGTCGTTTGTCCAGCCCTTTTGTTTCAAGATTCCGCCAATAGGACCTTGCAGTGGGACTAGTTTTCTACCGGCTATTGCTGTTATATAATCCTCTGGTCCACATACCAAAGAAACCCCGCCCCTTATCTTGGTAGCGCTCGGAACCAATAGTTCGAATGTCTTCCATTGTGATCTGATATCTGTGTGCTTCGAGGAATCAAACATGGTATATGTAAAAAAGGGATTGTTTTTCTGGAGGTCTTGGAGTATGCCGAAGAGTGGACCCAATTCTTTGGATTGCTTACACGAATGGAAAACATGCATCGTAGAAGTATAAGGAGCCGACGTATTCAACATTACCTGCAATGCACTTACAAGGCCTGTACCCGCAGTGAAAAAGTTGATCACGTTGACACCTTTCGGTATTTCGTATTCAACGAAGGGACCTCTTATATCAACTTGATGATTTTGAGGTAGGGAACGTATCCATTTTGCCACTTCACCCTCATCATAGTTTTTCATGTAAAAGATCAATTTCCCATGGTTGTTCTGACCGGCCTCCAGTTGCTTTAGCGTATCATCCTCTGTAAACTTAAGAGGCAATGGTGTATAGTTTCTCACTACCATCAGCTCTGGTTGTTTAACTTCAACAGACCATAGTTTGCGGGCATTTACCTGCTCCCAGATGTTATTTGCCTGCGGTATTAAAGGAGTTAGTTCCAAGAGGTAATGATGCCGATCAATGTCAATTCTTTTCGTAATTTTGTATTTGGTGAAATACTCGGGGCATAGTTCTACTGGATATTTAGGCCTGCGTTTGTTTTCAATGTAGAAGTACGCACCTGCGACAGTAACACCAGAAATGGTAACTAGATATTTCGATCGGTTCTTGGTGGGAATTCGTCTCGGAAAAAAGCTGTATAGTCTTTTGAATTGAGTGTTGAATACACTCCTAGGAAATGACATGCAAAGTTCTTCTCCTATGGTTATAAATTTATCAATATTGCTGCCTGTCTTTATGTTGATGATTCTCTTTCTTCAACTTTAAAAAATAGGGAATAAAAATTCACAATTGGAACCCGATCTACGTTCTACATAAACTGTATTATGGATTATACTACAACATGAGACTTACTTCAGTTTAGTCCTCTTGGCTTACTCCCAGCAGTAGTATATACACATAATATATATCTACAAAAATTCTACGATATACCTGCATCGATTACCAGCGCCTTCAACTAAATTTCTGGACATTGATATTTCATATTAGTGTAATCAGAATCATCAAGATAAGGAATATCAATAGCACTATCAAAAGATAAACACACCATTTACTGGAGTTCCTTTGATATCTTAACGCCTTTTGTAGCTCTTGAGAGGCGTTCTTGGTGTGACTTGCTGCCGTAAATATATTTGCTTCGATATTGTCTACCATAGACCCCTGCTGCTGTACCACGTTGCCTAAATCATGAAATAGCTCATTCAAGTCCACTATACCTTGCTCTATGTTGCTAATTTCGAGTTCTCTCTCTCGTATCAAGTTTTGCTGATAGACGAATTCTTCATTGTTAATTGGATCCATTTCAATAACCATTTGGCTGAATGTATTCTCCACATTATTATACTGTTGGGCATCCAGGCTCTGTGTATCATTTTCTACCTCTTGTCTAAATGCCGCTTGGGTTTCATCCAGCTTAGCCTGTGCCTTTTCATTAATCAACTTCATGACTTTTGTGTATTCAAGCTGAGTATTCTGGAATTGTTGCAAAGAATTTTTGACATCTCTGTTCAGTTTCTCTCTCGATATTATCTGTGTCTTGTCCAGGCTCGTTTCTTCGATGTTGTCGACTTTTACAACTAGATCGTTAACCTTTTCAATCAGAGTTCTTACTTTCTTGATGTTCTCTACAGATTTTTTATCGATTTTATCAACAATCTTCGCCTTGATGTTCCCATTGTCCAGAAAGCTATTGAGAGTAGAGTTGAATTGTTGTAGAGTTCCTATTTGCCCGTTAATTTCAAATAGTTGCTCGACTATGTTGTCTCTCAGTTCCTTATATTCTGGAGAGTCAGAAAACCTTGGTCTTTGAAGATACTCATCCTCGGCTTCCTCGTAACTGTAATCTGACATACTTTTAACTTGCTTTTTATAAAGCAGAAAAGATACAACAGAAAATATTAACCGTTTTGTTCCTATACAAGCGCAAAGCCTTGCCGTCCAGTCTGCAGACAAAGAATTTAAAAATAGTCTCGACTCGAAAGTTAACCAAAGAGAGAAAGTGCACAATCCTACAAAACGTTTCCCAAACTTTTTAACGTATATATGTGGATGGTTCACAGAATACTTCTCTGTTCAATAAACTACAGTATATTACGAGGAAGGGGAACAGACTCCGTTTGGTCTCGGGGTGGCTTGACACCTTTTTATTCAGGACGCAGTTTTGGAGGAACGAAAAAAATAAAAAAAATGAAAAATGAAAAATGCTAAAGAAAACGTGCTTTGACGTAAGCTGATGAACGGCAGTTCAGATCTGGTTTTCGTTCGTTTTGAAGCAGCTGCGTCACTGCAAAGGTCTAAACATGAGCTCAACGCAAGATCAAGGTGCCAGGAGTGTACAGAAGCCGAGGAACCGCAATTTTAGGCGGACGCAAGGCCCTCAAAATGGGGACAACAAGCGTCCCAGTAGCAGTAGTACCGCTGGCCGTTATCCTCAAGGTGAAAGTGCTGGGAAGAGTGATACTGAGGACGAGGACTTGTGTTTGATTTGTGCTGACAAGGTGGAGTTTGCGGCGGTGACGCCATGTAACCACAGGGCCTGTCACAAGTGTTCGTTCCGGCAACTAGCTCTATTTAAGAAACAGATTTGTTTGATCTGTAGAAGTGACGTTAAAGAGACTGTATTCACTGAAGAAATACACTCTGAGTACAAGAGCTTTGATGCTACCAAGAAAGTCATCTTTAATGAAAAGTTTGGTATCAGATTCACGTCTGAGAGAGTCGCTACAGCTACGTTGGGCCTGTTACTTTACAACTGCCGTTTTTGTAAAGACCAAGAGGATAGGCAGAAAGATTATGGGTCATTCAAACTTTACAATGAGCATTTGAAGTCGGGGCACAATAAATGCATATGTATGATTTGTGCGACTCACAAACATGCATTCCCTGGCGAACTAAAAGTCTACACCCAAAACCAGTTGCGTAACCATCAATCGAGGGGCGATTCTGAAGGTTTTAAAGGTCATCCAATGTGTGCTTTTTGCTCTGGGAAAAGATTTTACTCGGACGACGAATTGTACCTGCACATGAGGGAGAAGCATGAAAAGTGTCACATTTGCGATAAGATTGAGCCACATTCGCCTCAATATTTCAGAGACTATGAGCAGCTGTTTGATCATTTCAAGGGTTGTCATTACGCATGTACTGTGCCCTCTTGTCTGGATGCAAAGTTCGTTGTGTTTAGAGACGAGTTGGAGTTACAAGCGCATATCCTAAAGGAACATGGTGACATCATCAGAGGTAAACCAAAGTTCTTCCAGTCCGAACTGTCAACTTTTATTTCAGCACCTTCCAGGGTGATAAGAGAAACCAACGATTATGATATTGATCGATCCAATTCCCTGGGTAATAGAGCAAACAAGGAGACTCCAGAAATGAAGAAGTCTCGATTGGAAGGTAGAGCAAAACATTACCTGAATAATAATCAGGATCAGTTTCGCACATTTTTATCCTTCAATAAGGATTATGACAATAACAAACTAAGAGCCGAAGATTTAGTAAATGCGTACAAGACGTTGTTTGTGTCACCAGAAGCGGACGTCTATGCTTTGATTCATAATTTGGCAGAAACGTACCATGCGAACTCCCCTAAATATAAGGAACTGAACAACATATACAACTCGCATGAACAACAAACATTAAAGAGAGATTTACAGCTACCCTCTCTTTCGAGTGAGAATTTCAGAACCGTAGTAAGTGGAGAGTGGGGTAGTAACGTTGGTGGAGGTAGCGGCAAAAGTTCTGCCAGTAGCAGTAGAACAAACCTTCGAAACTTACCCACTCTAAAAGCACCCGCACCAAATCATGACCCTTTCACGTCACCTTATCAAGTGAAGAAAACGTTTAGCAACACCAGAAAGCCTGTTTTGAATAACTTGCCAAGTTTATCAACTCGTCCAACTCCAAAACCTACTCACCCTGGGAGCTCTACTAGCTCTTTGAACTCTGTAGCTCTCAACGAGTCGCTACGAGACTCTCAACCAAAGGGACCTGGAACGAGCAAACCTTACAACAGTTCAATCAAGAGGGATAAATTGGCGGACTTGAATTTACCGTCGTTACCAACACCAAAACCAAAGGTTTATATTCCTCCAGTACATGAGACTGTCCTTCCAGATCCCAAACAATGGGGGAAAACTAGAGGTGAACCCAAAGCTAAGTCTGAAGATAGTGATTTGCTCGCGAATTTGACAATACGAGACAACGGGAACAGCAAGCGAAAGGGGAAACAGAAGCAACTACTGTTCCACATTGGTATGTAGAGGGGAGGGACATTTTGTCTTTTCATGAAGTAAAACATGTTAAGTAGATTGATAGAATTACATAAGTATAATGCATTCAACCTTTACGTTTCAAACCACTAACAACCATATACTGGGGTCTCATATTGTGCAGGGAGGCGCCCACCGTTCAGGTTTTTTTTTGTACTTTTTGTTGGAGTGAAATTAGCAATTCTCGAACAAGGTGGTAGTGGTTCCAGTGTAAGAAGACCAGGACCCCAAGCCCTTAATCCGTTCATATCCTGTAATGGTGCAAGACTCAGAAGAAGTTATAAGAGATTTGTGTAGTCAGTTTGACCAAAAACTGCAGGCGCCGGTTCTGCCGGCAAAGCACAATTCGGCGCTCGATATGATATTTGGGCAAGAAAATCCCCTTGTGCAAGAAACCCAAAAGAAAGAGGAATTGGAGACAGTCATTACAAGGGCGTATCAAGATCACAGCGAGACACGAAAGCATCTGGGAGACCTTGTTAAAAAAGATCCTAATTTCGCAGTTACACTTTTTGGATCCTTGGGTAACAAATCGGTTCATGTGCTAATTGGTGTCCACAAAAACGTCGAGGAAACAAAACCATTGTTAGGAGAGCTAAAACACAGGATACATTGTGGGGAAGATCAAAACAGCCATTTCCTGTTGAGCTGCATTTTGCAGTTGTTGCATAAGTTCACATATAAGTTTGACGATCTGAAATGGCTCGTGACAGACATTTGCTTAAGAATGATGGAACCGGATATCAGAGCTATGGGGTTGGTTATTTTTAGTCAATTGGACGAAAAGTTCCACAATGAGTTTGAAACGCAGTTACTAAACTTCATCGATGAACTCGTTATTGAGGCTGAGGCTGATGTCGGCAATGACCCTTTGGCTATTATTGTTGCCATTCTCAGAGAACTGTACCCTGCTTTTACTGCTCTGTGTTCCAGTGTTATGTTGGGTAAAGATCTTGACAAACTTCTCCAATCAAAAGCTACTGTACAGGAGCCAGACCAAGACTTTGTGATAAGTCTACTGAAACTACTGGCTATCGCTTGCATAGATGAGAATGTGAGAGTCCATATCTCTGAGAACTACATGCACGTGTTGGAACTCTCTTACGGAGTTCCAGAATACAAGATTTATTCGTCATTGGTACTCATCAAAACCTGGTCTTTCACAAAACTGAAGGACATCTCGATACACCAGCTGACAGTTTCGCTGATAGAAAACTTCCTCAAAGAGTCGAGAAAAGGAAACTCTGATGAATTGCCATATGCTATTGAAGGATTGGCGTACATAAGCTTGAAAACATTTTGCAAGTTTCTTTTGAGACACCATAACTTTTTCTGTCCGGAATTGGTAAACATGATGAAGGAGGGAAGAGTTGAGGGGCATAACTTATATGGACTGATGGTCATAATGGCAAATCTGGGCACGCTCCCTGATGATAGCAGCTCTAAAGAGCCCAAGTCACTGCGGGACTTAAAGGCCTATTCCGATCTGAAAAGTCCAAATCTGCAAGAGGGCGATGAAGGGATGAAGGACGATAAAATGGCCGTGGTTAGGTTCAATCAACAAAACATTCTGGAAACTAATATTATATCTGATCTGAAGACGAAACTACCGGATTTGACTCAGGGTGCTCGGCAACAGTTTATTAGAATTATTTACAATCTAACACGGGAGCGGAAGAGCATTGTAAAAGTAGTTGAACAGGGAGCAACTACCGTAGTATTGGAGTGTTTGATGAACCAAACAGGCAAAGAGAGCGGCGACATCTCAAGAGTATTGGCATACAGGTCGTTGACAAGGATTCTCATTTATACAGACCCGTCGTTGATCTTCAACAAATATTCACCCATGAACGCGCTGCAGTTTCTTTTTGATCTGCTACCTATTATCGATGCAGGAGTGGAAGAGGATAATGTATTCTTCAAGGAAGGTATCTTAACAACAGCGGATCAATACGAAAGTCTGCTGGCACTAACTAATCTAGCGTCATTTTCAGGATCTGCGGGTGAAGATATTTGTAAAGCGATATGTTCCAATGGAGTTTATTGGTCAAAGATTGAAAATCTGATGCTAGACGAAAATGTGGTATTGCAAAGATCAGACCTGGAGTTAATTTGCAACTTAATGAGCCATCCCATGGCTATTGCTGTTAAATTTTTCAATTTTGACAATCCCCAGAGTTTTAAGAACTTTACCGTTTTGGTTAAACTACTCCTGCTGGACGATATCAAATCACAAAGGGCTGTTGCTGCAATCTTTGCGAACATTGCGAATACTATCCCTTTTGTTGCAAAAGATCTGCTGAAACAAGAGGAACTGATCAAAAATTGTGCTACTGTATTTATCGAACAGATGGACGATGAAGCATTAAGACAGAGACTTTTAAGCCTGTTTTACTCGTTATTCGAGCTGACTCCTGAAGAAAACTCTGTATCGCACGACGACTATAAGAAGGTATTATCCCTTGAGGAGATCCCCAAGCTGAAAGATGCCTTAGAACTGCTACAGAAAAAGGACGATATTCCAAAGCAAGATACAGAACTCATCACAATAATACTAGCTAAACTGAAGTGATAAGTCTAAGATAGATCCCCAAGCACGAAATACACACGGATTAGGCACAACAACATAGTTTCTATATAACCTTGCATCGCTCATAAGCAAACCTGAAATTTCTCGTCTGCTAATTTTTAGCTTGCCAGAGGAAGAGGAAGGGGGAAAGAAGTTCCTTGCTTTTACCCTTGTCTTTGGCGATGCCAAAAAAAAAAGACAGAAGCAACTTCTGCACCCCGGTACTCCGCCAAGAAGTTAATTTGAAGAATATAGAACTGCAGAAAGGTTAATATTCCTCGGTTTAGTCTGAAAGAAGTAATATGTTTTATTTCGAGAAAGTGAGCGAGGGAATTTTTTGATTCGCTTTTATGCAGATGACACGTGAGGCCGCTGAAAACTACCGGTGCTTCTAACACTACTCGCAGTTCGCGACCGCTGCGCCCACATAAATAGTTCGATGGGGACACCTCTTGAAAAAGTGATGTGTAAAAACTGGATTCCGAGCGTGCAGTCCATGCAAAGTGTTTCATATATGAACGAGCATTAAACGAATCTTATTAATATAAACTAACTGAAAAAAAAAACTGTTCGTACCTTTAAAACTTGAATGTGCAACAACGTCTGCGTGCAATGAGGCTACAAAACGACCTGGCTCTATATCACTCTGCTTGCCAAAGTGGTGATTTGGAAAAGGTGAAGTATTATGTAGAGAAAAAGAAACACGTTATTGAATCGGATGGGATTGGCAACTCAGGTGCTTCGGGTTTACATTGGGCCAGCACCTGCAACAGACTGGCTGTGGTGAAATATCTAGTCAAAAATGGAGTTGATGTTAACTTGGGAAGTGACAATACTGACGTAGGGACTGCATTGCAATGGGCAACACGATATGGTTACATATATGTAATGTTCTTTTTGATCCAAAATGGTGCCAACACCAATAGCTGTGATAAAGATGGAAACACGCTCCTTCACGAGGCAGTGAAGAGTGGGAATGTTATGGCTGTTCTTTATGTCCTCTTTACACTTGTTGACCTGCATAGGTTAGAATTGAACGCCAAAAATAAATATGGTGAAACTGCGCTGTCTCTTGCAGCATATCAAGGTGACGAATGGTCGGTATATTCTATCTTGAGATTTGGGGCTGATATAACGCAACAGGATTTACAGGGTTATACTTCCTTGCACAATGGGGTATTGAGTGGGAACCGAAGAGTGGTTAAATATCTGCTTACTTACGGAGCAGATCTTACGAAGACTACCAAGGACATGAAGACTGTTTCTGATATCGCAAAAGAATCGAGGAACCTGGATATTTTCATAAAGCCTTGCAAGAGTTGTGCTTGGATAACAAAGGGAAAACCTCTAGGATATAGATTTAACAGGTTTTGGAGAAATGCTATAACATTTTCCATACCATTCGCTCTTTGTGGTTTCCTTATACTTAATTCAGGGCTCATTCCCACTTTTTTCGCGGTACTCCCTGTCATATTTCTGACACCATTACTTATAAAAGTAGTGAAACTTTTTGTTTTGCAATCGTATACTCCTCCCGAAACTGACCACTCCAGTATTTTGGAAACGCCGATGATGGTGGGCGTTTTTTTAGTCAATATGGGTACTTTTATTGTCCTATGGTTGGTGCATCTGCAGGAGGTGTTTTTCAACAACGAATACTATTTGAACTTCGTTTTTCCAGTTCTTTCTACTTTACTTCTGCTTTGTTATGGGAGGCTGATTTTTTCAGATCCAGGATGTATCCCTGAAGAAACCGATACTGATTTGATCCGAAACGACATTGAAAAATTAATCAAGCTTGGCTCCTTCAATTGTCACACCTTCTGTCTAAAAACGTGGATTAGAAAGCCCGTCAGATGTTCACTCTCAAAGTTGAATCAACAACAGGTTGCCAGGTTTGACCATTACTGCGCATGGATATACAATGATGTTGGATTGAAAAATCACAAGCTGTATATTTTTTTCTTGATTCTGCTCGAGACCTTTCTCATGACATTTGGAGTACTTAATTGGAGATATTTTGGGCTTATGGAGAAAACAGCAGAATGTTTTCTATTCAACAGAACCATTATTTGCCATGGGTACAAAAACTTGAAAGTAGTATTTTTGTTTTTGGTTTGGACTATATTTCAAGCCATTTTTGTGGGGAATCTTTTAATGCTCCAGTTGAGAAAGATAGCATATGGTATTACAACGTTTGAGCTTGTTTTTCTCAAAGAGTTCGTAAGGAATCGGAGCTTAGAGACTAAGATATGTAACGATTACTTTGACGTCAGGGAGGCTGCTAAATGCGATGAAAGCGCTTCCGCAGATATTTCCACTTGTCCTAAAAAGTATCTGATAACTCCAAGAATTCATTGTACTGACCCGGAAGCTACTAACCGATTGCTGGTGGTTGCTGAATTTCTGGGTTTTGATGAATGGAGATTTCCTGGCGAGAAGGAAATACAGAAAAGAAAGGAGACGATTGGTTATATACCATCGTGGTATACTGCTACAAGCTATGGCAAGTGTACAAACATAAAGGATTTCTGGCTCTCAAGCCAAACGAACGCACCTACTTTGCTGCGAATCTTTCAACTGCCAAACAATTCGAAGGCGCTGTTGAATGGGGAGGTGGTGGACTACTTTAGACTATATAATATGCCCCAGGCCTCCTAGACTACGCATTTTCTTTGATGGACGACTATTAAATCATGTAACTAACTAATAAGTTTGACATTGTTCTTATATCACCTTGCAATATCACAATATAGCAAGTGGCTTCAATCCAGAAAAATTTTCGCGATCGTATTGTGTTCGTTTTGTTTGTTTATTTCGAACCTCGCGTTAAAAAGAAAAGAAGAAGAAAAAATTGTGGGTATAAAGATCTGTAGCAGATCTGCCCTTTGCCTGGACCCCAGATGGACTACATAGCGGTAGCATCCATAAAACCAAAGCTCAGTGAGCAAAAGTAGCATGGGTATCCAGGGCCTGCTGCCGCAGTTGAAACCAATCCAAAACCCTGTAACTCTACATCGATATGAGGGGCAAACATTGGCTATTGACGGGTATGCCTGGTTGCATAGAGCAGCATGTTCTTGTGCTTGTGAGTTAGCGATGAATAAACCTACTGATAAGTACCTGCAATTTTTTATCAAACGATTTGCAATGCTTAAGACTTTTAATATTAGACCATTTCTGGTTTTTGATGGGGCTAACATACCGGTCAAGAAGGATACCGAAACAAAGAGGCGAGAAAAAAGAGTAGAGAGTAAGGCCATCGCGGAGAGATTATGGAAATCTGGTGAAAAATCAAACGCCATGGATTTTTTTCAAAAGTGTGTGGACATTACACCGGAGATGGCTAAATGCGTTATTGACTATTGTCGGAATAATGCACTTGCCTACATAGTAGCCCCATATGAGGCCGATTCACAAATGGTTTATTTAGAGAAGATGGGAATGGTTGATGGGATTCTGTCAGAAGATTCGGATTTGCTTGTCTTTGGTTGTAAGAAATTAATCACAAAGCTGAACGACTACGGTGAGTGCATTGAAATCGACTCTGCAGATTTTAAAAAATTACCAAGAAAGTTCCCTCTGGGTCAACTGTCACAAGCAAACTTCAGAACATTAGTATGTCTATCGGGATGCGACTATACCAACGGGATAGCAAAAGTCGGCATCTTGACTGCCATGAAGTTGGTGCAAAGGCTCAACTCGATGGAAAAAATATTACTTCAAATCCAAAGAGAGGGGAAACTATCGGTTCCATCCAATTTTCTGGATGAGTACGAGCTGGCAAATTACGCCTTTCAGTTTCAAAGGGTCTTTTGTCCCATGAGTGGCAAAATTGTGCCCTTGAACGAGATACCAGATAGCTTACTGAGTTCTGAAAAGTGCGCCCAGAAGATTGCGCGGTGTATTGGACCAGTAATTCACAGGGAGACCAAAGAAAAAGCTATCACGATAGATTCTGACTCGATCGATCACATCTTACACTCTAAGATTGCGCATGGTGACTTGAATCCATACGACTACAGGAAACCACTTGTTAATCGAGAGCTCAAGATAGAGCTATCCTCTAAATCAGAAAATAATTTAGGGCAACCGGCATTGAAGACAAAATCCATACATAGTTTCTTCAGCGTGCAAAATCGCCAGAACGTGACAATCCCCAAAATGGGGAGTAACACAAAAATGGCAGATCCGAGCCATCATTCGGTGAGCAGCTACAATCTAGGGGTCTTGCAACGCTCTACTGAACCTGACAAACTGACCAAAACCATAAATAGGCGGAAACTTGCCATTCCTGGAAACACTAAAGAAACAACGGCAAGCAGGTTCTTCAGCAGCAGTAGTCGTACCCCAACTATTGAGGCGAGGATTGATAAGGTTCCAGTGTTAGGAACAAGGACGAGCACACTAGAGGACGATATCGCTACTGAGGTACCTTCGTCACTTGCATCTACCCAGATTCCCAGCTCGTATCCTGAGATTCCAAACGGTAAAAGTTTTGATTTGAAGGATAGTGATGATCAGCAAGTCTCTCCATTGAGCAGTCAAGAGGATGATTCTGAAGTACTGAGTGAAGTAGAGGATAATGGCGAGCCCAGAGCGACCGCAGTCCACTCAAGGACTACATCATATGATGAACGCAGGTCTCCCCAAACGAACATTACAACCTTGGAAACAAGAAATACCCTGTCGTCAAGAGATAACGGATCCGAGAGAAGAATAGTAGGTTGTTCAAACAAACTGTCGCAGTTTCGGTACAACGGTCTCGGAGTAACGGCCCGTGAACCGCTGAGTTCTTTTGATCCGAACAAGACACGTCCCAAATCACAACTCGCCACGGCTCCCAAATTATCATCCGAAATTGACGGTAAATTAAAAAGAAAATCGATTGTAATGCAAGCTGGAGTGAAAAGGCGATCTACGGATGATGACATAGGGGGCCCCGTTGGCATGAACGGCAGAAAAAAGGTATGCGGCGTAAACAGACCAATTGACCGGAAGCAATTGAAGTTTAACAAAAGCCAATCTGAACTCAGCCGAGGCTCGCAGCCTGTAATTAGCAATCGCCCGGCAGCAAGATCCGTCTCTCTACTCTCTCAATTTGCCTATCGAAGTTAGCATTTTCCCAAGCGTGTGGCATCATTTAAAATTCACATAATAGATGTTGTATACAGAGTCAAATAGAAAAACAACCCCCATGCATATTTAGCTGTCACAAACGCCAAAAGACTTGCTGCGAGGAAGTGGGTTCCGTTTACATATTGACTAGTTCACGGAAATGACTCGAAGGGGAAAGACCCATTTCTGTGCCTTTCTGTACCGTAGGCCATACGCAGCGACGTGGGCTAGAACGGGAAGAGGTTCAAAAGAGAGGGAAAAAAGTATTTTTTTCCGTTGCTGTTAAAGTTATGAAGAAGACTACAGGCACCCAACAAAAACAATACTGAAAGTGGGTGGCGGATTGAAGTAACTGGGCTTTTTAAAAAAAATAAAAAAAAGATGATTGAGTCAAGGAATTATATTTCCGATAAGCCACCCTCTGCTGAACTAATACTGGTCTAAACGGTCCCCTCCCGCTGCGTCCATTGACAATTTGTTTGTTCCTTTTTCTCCTGGACCTCAACGGGTCAGGTTCAGCAAGTGCATGATTGACTTTATCAGTCAACAGATTAAAAAGAAATCAGAACAAAAATAGCACACAGGTAATTCAATGCTCGTTCCAGACAGAGAACACAGTCTCATGAATTTGTTAATTAAGTGAAGTCTACAGCTTGCTTAAGCTAAGCGCGTCGTGATGGGGGGGAGTCACATTTTTCGTTTCTTTACCAAGCGCACTGAAGGATCCCCACGACACTTTCACAAAAAGAGAAAGCCATAGAGATCTGTTCTAGAACCTCTCGGTTAGTGTTCTTTTCTCCTGTCTCCTGCGCCCTTCCCACGTCCACATATGCACCAGCCCTGTGATATTGCTGTGCTACTGGGTTTCCGGGAAAGCTCTTATATCCGGCGGCGCATTTCTTGCTTTTCCACAGTACAAAAAAAACACACTCTTTTGTCTTCACCCCCACGCTTTCATTTATCCCACGGCTTTTTCTTCGCAAGTCACATTTTTGATCTACTTCAGTTCAGTACGGGAAAACGTATTTCTCGTTCAAAAACAGGACGCCAAAAAGCAATTAAACAATCGCAAAAGCGTGGGGGTAATGCACGCTTCCCGGAGCAGCATTGTTTTTCCGCATTTTGCACAGAGATACGCGTGCAAGAATTCCGTGTGCCTCGGAAGGGCACACCCTAAGTTTCTTTTATTTTTTCGCGTGCTTCCGCGAGCACCCCGCCCCCACTCCCGTTTTTTCCGTTCCTTCCGTACGCGGCAGGCATTGGGACCGGAGTACGACACATTAGGTAAGGGCTCCCAAAACGGAAAATAATGGACCTCCGTTTTTCTTGTCCCAAACCGGAATTTTTTTATAAGCAATAGTGCATACCGCTCCCTTCTCTTGCATTTCTTCTCTCGAGTATGACACTGGAATTGCTTTTTTGTTGTTTTTGGCTCTAGAATAGGGTTTTCATGTGGGGCACGCTTGCTGTGACTTATTGTTCTTTTTTTGCTTACTCTATGTATAGTGTGGCTTTTATGTACCTAGAAGCAAGCGGCATTGTTAAACTGATATTTTCCTTATTTTATGCGTGCGTATTTCTCTTTGAGATGCGTTTTCTTCTAGGCTTCTCTTTTTTTCCTTTATCTTTCGCGATTGTCATCGTTCCCATTCACTTGGAATATAAATTGACACGATGTTCCACGTATGTGTGCGGAGGTAAACGAACATTTTACGGTCCATGTTCCTTTCTCACTTATCTTTTGTTTTGTACCCTTTAAAATAATCTTGCTAATACCGAAATAAAAGAATATAAATATAGGTATATTCTCTTCTCAAATTTCATTCCCTGTCTCTCCGGTTTCATCCTTCACAGAAAAATTTGTCATCTTGTTTGCTTGTTTTCTATTGATTAGCTCCGGTTGAAAACAGTATATGAGTAACTACAGCACTGTATACACAAATATGAGTGCACCAGAAATAGATTGCGAGTTCGATAATCTCTACGTCGGTCCCCATGGGATGGAAAATATCCTGGGCCACGAAGCCATTTCAGACTTTGATTTAATACAAAATTTTGAGACCGAATATGGCAACGGCATGAATATGTCAGTTACAGCCAATACCAACCTTGATTCTACGGGTAATGGTCTCCACAAAATGGATCCCGCGTTCATCACTAATAACAGTTCGAATTTGAACATGTCTACTCCAGGGTACGATATGTCAGAGCCTGCTACTGTATGTACTTCAAACTCAGGTCCTATATCACGTGTATCATCGGTGAGTCCCATCCGGTCACGTGGGGTAGTGAAGTATAAGAAAGGAAAGAAGGTCAAGGCTTCTCATAATGACATTGAAAAGAAGTACAGGACAAGTATAAACAGCAAAATTGCTGAGTTGAGCGAATTGGTCCCAACGATACGATATGGACAAAAAGAATCCTCCAGTGAGGAGATAACACAAAAGGACATCGACGATTTGGATGGTTTACAACCTACAAAGAAGTTGAACAAGGGCACCATACTGACAAAGACGATCGAGTACTTGACGCACCTCGAGAACAAGTGTAACGAGTACAAAATGTTAAACAAAAAACTAATGAACAATAATAACTATAGTATAAGTCAACTGCCCATAAAAGTAGAGCAGCCCGAAATCACGTCGTCAAGGAGTCAATCAGTGGGAATCTTTTCTAACCCAAATTGTGACAACCAAAGTTTCTCTCCGTTGGACAATCAAATATCCAACGTTGACAACCATATTTTCAACTTCTGTGCAGAAGCGCCACAGAGGAACACCACCTACTTTACATTCGAACATGTTAGAGAATGTATCAACGACCAGACTTTTAACGCTACAAATAATAACATTCAAAACATAATCAATTGATTAACCTGGAAGAACGTCTATAAGTGGATTAGCTTGGTTTTTTTTTCTATACTCTTACTTCCCTGTTTAATATTAGATATACCCACTGAATACTTTTATCTTTAATAATAAAAATGATATAATGCAACTTTCTAATCAGTACCCCCACCTCCTTGTCTCTACGTACGGCTAAGTAGAAAGATGCTACTATTCTGAGTGTGTATTACTCTCCGCGTGATTGAATATATAATTACTGGCCAATTCCGTATCCACACTATCTGAAATGGAATTCCGATAGTAGACGAAATCATCAGTGTACCCCATATTTGAACTTCTATCCAGTAAAGACACTGACAAATTGAGCTCACGAGGGTTAGCCCTCTCCGAATCATTGTATGAGTTTGAAACGGGCTCATTGGAGTCCGAGCTTGACGCTTGTTTGCTACATTTTTTCCCTACGCTTCATCTTCTTCCAGCCGTTCAGTTTTGATATGTGTGATTTCCAAGTGTTGTTAGGGATATGGATGTCCTCATGCACACGGGTAGTGCTTTTCATGGAGGACGAGTTGCTTGTCTCTAAAATCGAACTAGTCCCATTGCTGTTCGAAACGCCTAAATCGTAATTTGAGTGCGGGTTGACAAAATATTTATTACTGTTTTGGATCTTTCTCCCCAGAATTGTTTTTCTATTGAGTGTTGCCTCTCTCTTCCTCAATACACTGATCAATCCCCAAAAATTAACAGTGATAAGTAGCTTCATGAAGTAGACGATGTTGTATTTCCACGAGGAAATATAGAAATTCTTGGCACTGAAGAAAATGGATGTAAAGTACAGGAGCACTATCAGAACCAGATTGTATATCAGAATGGGGATAGTATCATAATAGTTGCGCCACATATTCTTCAACTTTTCGAACATATTGGGTTTCGATTGGCTTATACTCCGCTTCGGTTCTAATACAAAATGGAATTTTTGCGACAAAAAAAATCCCACTAAACCGAGAAACATTGTTGTTATGGAGAGTTGTGAAACTTTATAAAGCACCCGAAGAGAAATAACGGTTTCATTCCATAAAAGAAACGTAAAGAAGATTGTGTCCGTTACCAGAAAAAAGACACCCGCTGTAAAGATCGTAACATTTCGATGTGTTACCAGAAAAAAAAATATAGTACTCAGAATATGGTTTTTATGCTCTACTTTCTTTCTTTTTTGATTCGAATCTAGGTGGAACATGAAGTAGATAATATACCACCAGTTTAAAAGTCCCATGACGTGGATAAAAACTTCGCATATTCGATATCCTACAGAATCCATTATGTGGCTTTTATAGTACGATGCATCCTGGATATCAGCCATATACTGAGTCCGGAATACCTCCGCGCTTGCCTTTTGTAGGTACACAGATTGTACTAGTGCAAACAGCAAAACGTATACTTTTACAATATTTAGCTTGGTATTGTAATTGTTGGCAGGAAGAAATAATATGATCAGGAACACCATCCAGGAAGCAACGCACACGGCTGTCTGACTAAACGTTATTATCAAAATACCATCGACAAACTTGTCTTTATAGACCATCCTTTCAGTATCGTCATAAATGTCATCCATGGACATAGTGTAGTTGTGAACAAATTCCTTTAAAACAGCAGTGAAGTTGTTTTCTTGAGATGGGAACGTTTCATTATAGTGAACAATATTGGTTGCGTTGTAAGTACGGTTAGTGCACTGTATTAAAAGAGTTGGATATGCAATGGTCCAGTTGCGATACCGTTCGTTATTAAATATCAGAGGTTTGGACATATTGTCATAGATGCTAAGAAAACCACTTCCCAAGATAGATGCATGGCAGTTTGAGGGATAATCCTTTAATAAGCTCTCCGAAAGCACCTGGGATAGTGTGAGATTCTTATTGGCTTTGCTACTATGTTCACAATACAGATTTGATGGAGGTCTTAATCCAAAATATTCATTTATATCTCTTGGACACGCTTCATTCCTCATGGGCATATCCGTAAAATTTAGGTTTGCCTCAACGGTAGAGCATTCATCCTTGAAGATGTGGAGGGTCAGTAACAACAAAATGCGGATGGGCAATGAGTTATATAGCCATCGGGTCATATAAAAGAAAATAAAGTGATGGACAACAAGGCCAACAATTTGTTTGGTGGTTTGTCTAATAAACCTGCACTTACACAGATGAGTTCAACTATACCTTGGAATATACACTAACTACTGGTGTGATCTTCGGTTTGCTATGAGCACGATGAACGACGGATACAATGTTCGAAAAACGCCCTGGTACGAAGGAATAAAAAAAAAAAACGAATACCGGATCCTGCAAAAAAATTTCAAAATTCATTAAACGGAGAAGAATCGCCGTCATTATCGCTCGGCAAGGGACGCTAGGCACCTCGTCCTGATTCTTGAGTGCGCTGATACGGTTAAAAAACCCAAGTAGAGCTCCTGTAAGTGCATAGAGACAAGGATACTACAAGCTTATAAATTTCCTTATATCGTAGCGAGTATTCTGTAATGATGTTGCTTTTATGTGTGCAACTGCATATGTAGATGACAATTATGCTGTCAAGAGGAGTTTGGGGAGTTTTCGTGTAATGCCTGAGAACTCTACGTGCAAACGGTACTGTCAGTAAAGCTGATATTGGGTCACCTCAAAGGCACACCTCTGTTATGGTCCATTAAACATGTGTCCCTGTAGCTAATTCATTACATTTAAATTCAAAAAACAAGAACCCATCCATCGTGTAACAAATGGGCTGGCTCTTGATAAAGTGGTAAAACCTCTAGCCGTATTCATAATTGGCAGTCATTTCAGTGCGCTCCCTCAGGTATGACGTGGCGTGCCTTTCCACCCACGACACGGAGGAGGGTTACCTTCTGGGAACGGTACGAATGGGAAAGAAAACCCCCACTGAAAGCTGTATTACTGCATCCACCCCCACCTTCTCGCTCGAGACCGTTACACGCAAGAATTACCAAGAAGGGTAATGAACGTTGTTTATATAAACGAATAGTGAGGTTTCGACGCGAAAAAAAGGAAAAACTTCGAGCGACCTCCGTACACGGCGAAGGGTGCAGTATAGTGCGAGATTTATTGCTCGACTTATTTGTTCTGTAAATAACTTCCTGCTCAATGGAATGTGTCCGTTCGCTGTGGCACGCGGTGAAATGTAATTGTAAACACGATTTTCTTTAATGCCCTAAGTACGCGGAGCATCTGAGATTTTTTTTCTGCCGT
Organism: Huiozyma naganishii CBS 8797; assembly: GCF_000348985.1. Classification (NCBI taxonomy): domain Eukaryota; kingdom Fungi; phylum Ascomycota; class Saccharomycetes; order Saccharomycetales; family Saccharomycetaceae; genus Huiozyma; species Huiozyma naganishii. The sequence continues at coordinate 614,640 of NC_035923.1, forward strand.
TTTTCATTCATAGCTGCAAGTGCGTAGTGTTTACTTGGTAACAAATGACGTTCAATTTTAGAATAATTGATTATATTGTTCTGGTATATATATATAGGAAGGTTCCCGAGAAATCAACCCTTTGGGATACTTTTTTTTCAGTTGGAGAGACGTTATTAGCAATTACTGTCTCTTCCATCTTAAGTCATTTGGGTTGAATATTGTTACCTGTTTGTAATGGGCGTTTTCGACGGGAAAAGGCCCATACTGTATCTTCTATGGTTTGCTCTCAGCTGTTTGACACGCGTCGCAGTGGCGTCAAACGGTGCCCAGCTGAATGATAAGGAACTGAATGTACTACAAAAAAGATTCGACTCATACTACTCCAACGATACACAAATTAGCGTACAAGGTATAACGCTGGGTGGATGGTTGGTCACTGAGCCATATATAACTCCCTCATTGTACCATAAGGCAATCAACATGGTATCACAGTATAATTCCACATACCATAATATGTCTCAAATTGTAGACGAATACACGCTATGTCAGGAGCTCGGATATGACAAAGCGAAAGATCTGTTGTCGGAGCATTTTGATACTTGGATTACAGAGAGCGATTTTAAGCAAATCAAAGATGACGGGTTTAACTTGGTGAGAATCCCAATTGGGTATTGGGCTTGGAAGCTTGATCACGAGGAAAACTTGTACGTTGGGAATGCCACCTATGAGGACCCATATGTTGGGGAAGGTTTACAACTTCACTACCTGAATAGAGCACTTGAATGGGCAAGCAAGTATGAGCTTAACGTTTGGATTGACCTGCACGGTGCTCCAGGTTCCCAAAACGGATTTGACAACTCTGGTCAAAGAAATTTTTACAACAAGTTAGGATGGTTGTCCGACATGGACACAAAAGTTTTGACTTTGAACGTTTGGGGTGCTATGTTTGATGAATATTTAAACGGAGGTAACAGCAGCAACCCTATTGTTGGTATTGAGGTGATGAACGAGCCATTGGTCCCCAAATTGAACATATGGGATGTCACCCAGGTGTATTATGAAGGTTTTGATATGTTCAAAGAGAAACAGAGGAAAGGTGACAACACGACATTTATTATACATGATGCATTCCAGTCTATTGGACATTGGAATATGGAATTGAACCCACACTTCAAAAATGTCTCCAACCGTCACTTCAACTTAACGAACGTTTCGTATTCAGCACAGTCTGTCCTTGTAGATCACCATCATTATGAGGTGTTCACGGACAGTCAATTGCAGGAATCTCAATTCTCTCGTATCATGAACATTATCAATTTCGGAGATTCGATAAACAAAGAATTGCAATACCACCCGGCCGTAGTTGGTGAATGGTCCGGTGCAATTACGGACTGTGCCACGTGGGTGAACGGTGTAAACATTGGCGCCCGTTACGATGGGTCATACTACAACACAACAGCATTTGAAACGTCCCAGCCACCATCGGGGAATTGCACCTCTAATCAACCGATAGATCAGTGGTCAGATGAATACAAGATTGCAGTGAGACAATTTGTTGAGGCACAATTGGCCACATACAGCGCCAAGACTACAGGTTGGATTTTCTGGAATTGGAAGACAGAAAATGCACCAGAATGGGATTATCTACAATTGAAGGAAGCTGGTCTGTTCCCTGTCCCATTTGACAACTACACGTACTTTAGCACGGATGGGTCTGGATCCATCGATTCAGATTTCTCCAGTTCTTTGTCCACGTTAGCTTACCCAACATCCAGTGGGAGCCGTACAACATCTTCCACGGCAGCGAAAAAAGGGGTTGCTTCATCATTTAGGAAGATCAACTTGCAGGACACCGAATTGAGGGCGCTGAGTGGTTACTGGAAAATGGTTCTTTATCTCTTCCCAGTATGCATTTCCCTCGTTGTAGTCCTGCTGTGATTTCCGTTATTACATAATCGATCATCGATTTCGAGAAATCTCGCTAAACAAACAAGATTTGTAAGCATCATTTCATAGTAAGTTAGAGGAAATCTCGTCGATGATAAAAATAGTAGTATGTACAAAACGGATCACTGTGAAACAGAGTGACGTTTCAAGATGCTGTTATAATCCAATTAGATCGGGTATCTATATAAACTTTTGAGTTAAACTACGTTACAGTTACGTAGGGCCTAATGCGTTCGTTCTCTTCGATGAGGTAATCTCTAACTCGAGGTTATGTATCGTGCTTGTATAACCACAGTTACGTATCACTTCAGCAGGGTGCTGTCACTAAACGGTACGCGATGACGTTGCACGTCTGTCTCTGAGAAGCGCCATCCAAAAAACAACAACAGAACACAAGGTAGAACAATAACAGGGCGAATCACAAAGCATTGGGGGGGGGGCAGTAACTTGTACTGGTAACAAAATGCGGACAGGTATGCCTGCGTAATTTGGCTTTTCCCCCGCGTACGACTCTGTGTATTCAGGAAAATTTCGTCATTGTTACAAAAACGGGAAGGAAAATAAAAAAAAATGCTCACACGCCCGCTTTTGAAGTGGAAAACGACAAACTAAAATCCGATAATCAGAAAGGCACTGCTTAGAAATACTGTCTTCTTTCGGCCACTAAAGACCGATACAGCAATCATTCTCTCCGCATTGGTTGTCGTCATGACCTCATCGGCTTTTTTACCCTTGGACCCTACACTGCGTTGAGTACCTGAATACCCCTATACGAGGATTCATGAGTAGTGACGGTATGTGCACACTGTTTTGTAAGTTGCATCGTCATATATGTGTACCACTGTAACGCCCCTCCCTCCCACGATTCCTACCCTTTGTTGGAAACAAGGCCCTTTGTTTACAACTGAATACCTCTGGAAAACAGGGGAAAGCCCACTGATAGCGTTGTTGAATTACCGGTTTATTTTTAACTTCCATACCCGAAAAGCGACTCTGCCCCACAGCCACTGCCCAACAATAGAAAGAAAAAAAATTCTTAACAGCGGGTGAGGGGACCTCCGGGCGAAGAGGGGTGCGTGGGTTACTTTTTTTTTTTTGTCAGTTCGGCCGGTGAGCGATGAAACCCGTCAGCCCTCGGCTGCTGCGGTGGTTTCTGTGCTTCGTCGTGTCTTTCTCTGTTGCCATAAGGTTTTTTCTTGGGCACTTCCTTCCCTCCCCCGCCCTGCCCCTCTCTCCTGCGCCCCGACCCAAGAAAAATTGCGTAGAAATGATGTATGGAGAGATATTACGTGGATGGAAGAATGCCCCTCCTACGATTCCCTTACTTTTCTTTTTTCCTTCCTCCTCTCTGAAACAATAGAGAGCCTCCTCTCGGCCCCCGTACGCGCGTGCGCGTTGTCATGCGGAGTTAATTGCTGCACGTCTCTTCCGAGGATGCGCTTTCCCCTTTTGGGCCATATCTTGATGACCACATTGGAAAAGTTACAGTTGCCTTCAGATTACGAAGGGCGAGGACGAGGGACCCCGTAGTAAATAGGTCCCGTCACCGTAAGCAACAAGAACAACGACCCCCCTCAAATAGTTCTCGTTCGAAGGCTGTAATCGCGATCGAAAAAGAAAAAGAGAAAGCGAAAAACCGGAACTTCTTCGAGTAACCTAATATTTCTCGTCTCCTCCAACTTCGAAGATCCATTGCTCGGTTTTGCGCCGAAGGTTGTAAAAAAATTTATATATAAGCTATCCAAGATCGCAGTTCCCTTCGGACAACTTTATCTCTTAATATGGTTTCTGTTATGAAATATTCCCACTTACTTATATAAAATAAATAGTCAGCAGAGCGCTACAACACTTTACACATATAAAATATGCAATCCGTTCCACTTACAGTCAGGACTCAACAAAACCAAATATCGCCATTAGGTCATCCAACAGGTCAGCAACAGATGCGTACTTTGAGTTTGCCTCATGTGCCTCACAACATAATGGTAGGGCAGTCTAATTTTAACCAAGTGTTCCCATCTCCACACCTGCAACTACCAGGGATGGCTCAAAATAACTACACATACCAACCTTCTGGAGTGACAAACCAGGTTATCTTCAATGAGAGAGGTCCCTTGACACCACCACATATACCCACACATTCGTATGCGGGACCTCAACCAAGAATCGTACCACCTCCAGTTTACAATTTGCCTCAACCACAGAGTTTACTCACTCCAGAGATGGTAAAGGTAGATGACACCATCTCCCCTATCTTACCACCTTTGCATAACACGGAGGACAGGAGACACTCTGTGAGTATCGCTGTTTTGCAACAACCAGAAAATCAAAACAATACACCAGTGCCAACGTCTCATTCTCAAACACAACTAGTAACTTTTTCAGATGGTGAACATTCAATGAGCGGGAAATCCGGTATTAAGATAAAGAAGGAGACAGTGGACGCGCCCTTCGGGAAGGCAATCTACAACACTGGTGAGAAATACAATACTGCGGGACAACTGATCGGTAAGTCTGGGAAACTGGTACGTGACACAAAGAGAGCTGCACAGAACAGGTCTGCTCAAAAGGCATTCAGACTACGCCGTGAAAAATACATTAAAAACTTAGAACAAAAATCGAAAATCTTTGATGACATTGTACGGGAGAACCAACAACTCAAGGAACAACTCAACTCTCTAACGAGCCGCTTGCAACAATAAATCTTTTAAAGTTCAAGGAGTTTTATTTTTTTTTTTGGTACATTGCATCGTAATATTTAAGGTCGTCAACTTTGTTGGCTCAGTAATTAATTTTTAAAGACGTATAATTAATTGTTGTATTCTTCATTATTGAAATGGCGCCATCGAGCCCACGGTCTCGAAAAGACATTATTCTGAGATGTTTATTGTACATTGAGTACTATTTAATACAAAGGGAAATATGGTTGTTTAAACTAACTGGTCTGACGGTGTGCCAAACTCAGGCGCGACCAGTTTTGATGATACCGGCTGCAATCAGAGTTTGAATCTTCTTGAAAATTTCTGGGTTCTTCATATGTTCTTGCAAAGCAGCAGGGTCATTCTGGGCTTGTTGCAAGATACTTTGCAAGACTGGGTCTTGCATGATTTTTGCAACTTCTGGGTCCCTCATGGCTCTTTCGTACGTTTGTTCTGGAGTTTCATCGCCAGTGGCCGGTTGGAATCTTTGTTGAGCCGCTTTCATGTATAGTTGGTCAATTTCCCTCGCGTTGGCACCGCCGTTCACTTCAGCGTCCTTCGTCCTCGCGGCATCCAGAGTTTCAATGGCGTAGGAAAAGTCCTTAACAGCAATCTGAGCAGTAGCCTTTCTGATATATGCTCTGACAAAGTTTGGATCTTTCTCGATGGCCTTGTTACAGTCAGAAATGGCATCTGGGAAGGACATCAGTTTGGATAGCGCAGCGGCTCTGTTGGAATACCCTCTCGCATCTTCTGGTGCTCTTTTGATCATTTCGGTGTATGCCTTGACAGCACTTGGCCAATCGCCCTTGGTGAAGTACTCTTTACCTTCTAGACGGGCCTCTTCTGCTTTCTCTGGGTTAATGTAATCTTCCACTTCTCTCTTCTTTTCCTCCTTTTCGGCATGCCTTAATTTTGCTAGGATCTCTGGGGTCCTGTGTTCAGTTAGAGATTTTTGATAGTGGTTGATTGCCTCCTTCAAGTTCCCCATCTTAACGTACGCATTACCGATACGTGCAAAAGATTTTGCAATTATTTTGTAATCGGCTCTCATTTCTCTACCCTTTTCAATAGCTTCGTTCAAAGTATTTATAGCAGTGTCGTATTCCCCCTTTTCAAATTCTGCAGCAGAACGGTTATTCAGGTATGTGATATTATTGTCCAACTCCCAGGCCTTGTTGTAGCATGCAATAGCTTCGTCGAAGTTGCGAGCCTTATACGCTTTGTTACCTTCGACTTTGGCTTCTTCGGCAGCTACCTTAGACTCATCTTGATCCACGTCCATCGATTCCGCCTCTGGTTCCGCTTCCTTTGGCTTTTGTTCCTGTTTAGGTTCTTCCTTCTTTGGTTCCCCACCACTTGGAGACTCTGGGTTCTTTGGAGCAGAGTTGGACTGCGATAGGTCTGGCATGTTCAAATCAATGCCCATTAGCGTACCCATGATAGTCATTAGTCTTGGATCGGAAAACAGATCTTGAGCTAGACCGTTTGGATTGCTTCTAAAACTCAAAAGTTTGGCAACCAATTGAGGATCGTTCATCAATTCTGCAGTCTTGGGGTTGTTCTTCAATTTTTCAATCAAGTTTGGGTCGTTGAACATCTCCGTCAAACCCAAATCAGGTTGGGCTTGTCTTTGACTCTGCACACGTTGAATTTGCTCAATCCCCTCCTTGGCAATCTTGTTGTTAGCATCCAATTCTAACGCTTTCTTGTAACTGGCCTCAGCATCATCCAAGTTTCCCATCCCAAAATGAGCTGCTCCCTCTCTTGTGTAACCCTTAGCCCATGATGGGTTGATCTTTGTACATTCCAAAGCATCCTTTAAAGCTTCGTTAAATTTCTGCTCTGATGCATAGGATGCAGAACGATTGGAATATAAAACATGGTTTGGAGTTTCTGAAACTTCAATTGCCTTGGTGAAGAGGTCAACTGCTTCATCGTATTTCTTGGCAGCGAAGGCCGAATTACCTTGCTGTTTGTATTCGTCAGCCGTTAAAGACATTTTATCACTATGAATGTATTTCTTCAGTGGTGTGAATCAAAAAAAGAAGATGCGTAACTATCTCTTTGATTTTACAATGTTTTAAGTAATCTAGTTCTTTGCCTTGCTGTCAAACGGGACCTAGGACAGTGGTACTATTCTCCTCTTACTTTATATGAAAACATTCCGTTTTGCCGGTAAAAGTGAAAAATATGCACATTTTCTAGAAGATTCTGCAGTCACGTGATGCCTAACAGATCTGGAGGAGATGGTTTAGATCATGAACTATTCAAGTGATGGGCGATGCCCTATGTCGACTATCTGTAGTACCAACAGGTGATGTATCGTGAACTCGATCGTTTCCAATTCCTTTATCGTTTACAGTTTTATCAGATACAAACTGCTCGGCTGCAAATCAACGTCTTGAGAGAATGTTGGGTTGGTCTTGAAAGAGTCATCTGATGTGGCTACACATATGTACCCTTCATTAACAGCTATTTTGACTACGCTGTTTTCGTCAAATTTAGCAAACTGTTTTATCTTCCTTTTTGTAGTGAGGTTCCATCCTGAAATGCAGCCATCTGAGCCGCCCGTGTAAAGGATGTCAGAATTGGGTTCAAACCCTAAGGTGTCTACGGGGAACACAAATTGGACATCAGTCAAGTTCATGCGATGGCATCTGAAGGCAAATTGTTTGGCAGAATCTTCAAAATACTCAACAGCAACCCTTCCATCAATAGAGCTTACAACGTATCCATCACTGTTTGGAGTCAACTTTATATCTCTTACTTGGTACTTTAACGGTGAATCTACCCGTTTTAATAGTCCCATACCATCTCTATTCAAGGGCAAATCACACCATTCAATTTTGTTACCTGTTAGAACCAGTATCAAGTAATTGCTGTTACAATCCATTGAAAGGATTTTGCCCTCTAGTTTCTTCTTTGCCGTAATAGTGGCAGAAAATTCACTACACTCAAGCACTAGTATGGTTCCATCCCATGACCCCGCTATAATACAATTTGATCTCCATGGCAGCATTCGTATGATACCGAGTTGGGCGGGATTCTCTTCAATTGAGACAAACCGATCTTCTTCGCATAGAGCCCTCAGTACCTCTCCCTGGACAGTTCCGACGAAAAACTGAGTAGTATTATTTATGTGTATTATGCAACAGCTCAATAATGGATATTGATGGCGGATCCTTTGAAGTAATCTGACTGGTTCGGTTTCATTGCCGTATTCATATATCGATAACGAACCGTCCCATGCAGTAACCGCTATAAGAGATTGCTCAGTGTCAAAGCATATATCGCTTATATAATCATGTGAAACATCGAGAAGCCGTAAAGGTTCTGTATTGTTCATCATTTACCCTAGCTGTCTTTTTTATTCTTTTCATCTCATGCTAGGATGCTCATTCATACTTCAGTTTCATTTGTTTACATTTCGATGAGAAAAAGTAGAGATATATTGAAAAGAAAGGTAGACTTGAATACAGTTTCACTCCATGCTTGAAAGTGTATTGATAATGTTATTCATTGAAGACTGACAGAGGAGGTTGAGTGTAGTCACTATGTTTTGTAAAAAGTCCTATTTAAACTAGTCGATTGCGCTGTGTTTTTTCCTTGTATACTTGATAATAGAGATATTTATATGCTTGTTCGGAATACACATGCAGAAGTGATTAACTTCGTTATACTTTACTTAGAGGAAATAGGTAGAAGATAAAATACAATGAAAAGGGACTGGAGTGAATACTTCGTAGAGATAATACTGTCATTTCAGCTCATTAGAGAGTTGAAATATTTTTTGCCCTTTTGCACTCACGAAAGTCATCTCCCGTAGCTATTAGTTTTCGTTTAATGTCATTCAGAACGCCCCCCTTCATATCCTTTTCACCACCGTCTTTTTCTTCTAACATAAGTTCTTCTCTTACTGGGGTCGTGGGAGGTGTGTTGAAGCTTTCCGACTCTTTAGTTCTTTTGGTTTCTTCGGCTTTACTCTTTCTCAATTCGCTGGCCTCTCTTTTCAGCTGCCTTTGTCTTTCAACTTGTCTTTGTGCTTTGAAAAAATCAGGGATTTCGTCTTCCAGGAAATCAACCCAGCTGTCGCAGTCTTCCCAGATTTGATAGTCGATAATGCCATGCCACGAAGAATCACCGATGCTAGTTTTGTTGACAAGTACCACAAGTCCGCCCTTTTCATGGACCTGTTTGCTGATCTGTTTTACAAGTTTTTTAACACCATCAACTTTCAAACTAGTACCCATGATAATAAAGAAGTCGGGCTTCCCCTTGCAGATATCAAAATTCAGGCCTTGAGATATTATTTCACCAGAAGGGTGGTTCTCACCGTACAGGACTATATTCGGCCTCAGAAGTCCAACCGTATCAACTACCCTTTTGCCCTGTTGCGACCTCTTCATATTGATTTCAGCACAATTTGGGCAAGAGGGAAGTTCTCCCCTGCGGAAAGACCTTGCATATGACCTACTCCATTGCACAATGTGAAAACATTTGGTACAGTTTAAAGTGTTCAGATCACCATGCAGTTGAACGACGTCAAAATTCTTCCAAGTGGCATTGAAGCCCTCTTTCTTTTCCTGCTCTTTTTCTTGTAGCTGTTGATGTATATTGTGCAAGCTATTGGTCTCTAGCTCATTGAGGTAAGTCTTGGTTTGTCCCTTACTCGACAATTCGAGACCCAGGTTGTTCTCTAAACCATCAATATTTTGCGTATAGCAACGCAGCATTTTATTTCTGTTTTTTAAGTGTGCAATAAATCTGTGTGTCTTGGTTGGTCTCGCTGTCTGGACACTGCTGTACAGCTTTTCCATGAAAGTAGCCCAGACAGAGATCTTCATCTCGTCTCTAAACAGCGAAATATCAAACATCTCTTGGCCTGAACTAATGTTGATCTTCGGGTACTCCGATTTCACCTGCTTGTATAGCCCGTTTGCAGAACGAAAATCTGGGATACCGGCATTACACGAGATACCGGCGCCCGTCAGAACAATAATTCTCTTCGATCTGCTCAACGATTTATTAATATTCTGCAACAGCACATTATCCTCATCCAATTCTGAAATGTGAATCAGCTTTTCTGTAATAAAATCCTCCCTTTTCCTTCGCGGTTTAGCACCAACGACAGATTGGGCACGGACCAGTTTGCAGGGAATTCTACCATTTTCGACTGTAACCCTCCTGACTTGGTTTATCGTTAGATCCGTCTCGTCAAAGGACGAAGACCTTTGATCTCCTGTGAGGAGTTGTATAGACGTTGTCATGACTTTTTCCGTTTTATATGTTCCCTCCAAAGCTGTAAAAGGGATAGAATAGGCTCAATATTGACCTCACGTTCCAATTTTTTTTGGTCTTCCTTCCCACGAACTGCGTTAAAGGATAAATGCGTCCCCCTTTTGAGTATCTGTATTTAAGTAGTAGTCTTTGCTCAAGTTTCATACGACGTAATTTCCGTGTCTTCCCACTTTTTTTCTTCGTTGTTTAATGCACTTTTACTTTTTTGGGTACTATATTATGTTCTTACCGTATTGGGTAAAAGAAGCCCTTCACTGTTTGTAGCAGTGGCACTTTTGACAGGTCCTCGTTGGGCCAGTTACTGTTGAGGGTAGCATGGGTTGTCGTAATCATTTCTTTACATGGAAAAGGTAAGATGAAGATATAAAAATATATAGATGAGATCAGGAAGTGGAACAAAAAAACAAAAAGAAAGAACGAGGACAAAATGGACCTCACGAATAGTAAACTTACATTTAGTTGTTGCTGTTTTTGCTTTTCCATGTATATTCAATCATCAGAAATCATGCGTTTTGACTGTTCACGGCCAGCTCCATAATCAGTTTCGTGGTCAAATGTAAGAATGGGTAAGCAGAAAAGGTACTCATCTCGTCGTCGGAGATGGTGGAGTGTCTTGTTGCCTCACCGTAACTACTCTCCCAACCATCGAACTTAAAATCGACCAGATAGTTGTTCGTCTCGATTTGAAACAACTGGATAACCATTTTCATCAGATCAGGAATCTTTTCGTTGTTGGTTCTATTTTGTTCGACGTCGTACTTCCATCTGACTCTTATGGTCCACAAATCCTCTTCGGAAGGTTTGGCCCACTCGGCACCTAGATTCTTCAAAGCAATGTAAATCTCGCCCATGACATCCAACGGGTACGAATGAGATCGTATACCGAAATGCCATCTCGTTTTCGATTTCTTGTTTACCAAAGGCGATATCTTAGACGCAGCTGGGAACCCCTGTGCTAGCATGTTAGCTCTGTGGATTTGGGGCAGAGACGTAGGCAAAATGGAGATCGTGGAGTCCTCCTCTTTCGACTGGTCCATGAAGGGAGCCTGGTGGTACGTTCTGTGTCTAGTCGTTGAGCTTGCGTGACGTTTCTTCTCATGACGGTCCTGTGGGGGTGCAGAACTAATTGGCGTCTCCTGCTGCAGTGCTTGCTGGCCGTCTGCGGTTTCAACGGCCGTGCCAGAAGCCTGCTTCTTTTGGTAAGATGGCGGAGCCTGCGCCAGGAAAGTGTCAAGTGCATCACCGTTGTTGGCAGACTCGTCATTGCCCTTGTTTAGGTTTTCCAAGAGCGATTTGTTTTCCTTCATCAGCATGTAGGCGTCTCTGATTTCATTCAAGTTTGAGTTATCCTCGTTCGACTCCAATGATTCGTAGATTTCCTCTTTATCATAGCCCATAGTTCTCGACAATGCATTGACTAGGTCGTCATCAATTTCCTCTGGCTGATTGTCCTCCATGGCGTCGTTGCCCTTACCCTCGAAATCATCGCCGTTTCCTCCCTTCAAGTAGTCTGGAATCAAATGATCGGGCAAGTCAACTTGGAACCACTCATCTTTGAATATCTCACTGATGCTGATTCTGTTCAATGGGTTGACAATCAGCATTTTCTTGATCAGATTGGCTGCACCGAGAGACAAGAATTTGGGTAGGATGTAGACACCGTTACTAATATTCTTGAACAGCACGGGGATGCTTTCATCATCGAAGGGCAAACGACGGCAGAGCATGACGTAGAGAATAACACCACAAGACCAGACGTCCACTTCGGGCCCCGCGTACAGTTTCCCACTGATCACCTCCGGCGCAGCGTAGTTGGGGGACCCGCAGGACGTCTTCAGGAAATTACCATCTGTCATAATGTTGGAAAGCCCAAAATCGGCGATCTTAACGTTCAGGTCCTCATCTAGCAACAGGTTTTCGGGTTTCAAGTCTCTGTGAACGATCTTATGTCTGTGGCAGTATTCCACTGCACTGATGATTTGCTGGAAAAACCTCCTGGCCTCCTGTTCGCTCATTTTGTCTCGTTGGATAATGTAGTCGAACAGCTCATTGCTTGCAAACTCTATCACAATGATAATCTCATCCTTGGACTTGATGACATCGTACAGCTTGATGATATGTGGGTGTCTCAACAACCTCAAGTACGAAATCTCTCTCTCAATTCTACCTTGCATATCGCTCTTGGCTAAAACTTTCTTATTGATGATTTTCAGCGCGACTTTTTGGTTTGTCGTGATGTGGTACGCCAGTTTCACTTTACCGAAGGACCCCTCACCCAGAGTCTTGACGATCTGGTAGTTACCGATTCTGGAACCATCGGACAGTCTCGGACGCTGTCCACTAGAGGAGTGTGAACTCCCCCCACTGTGGTGGTGATGGTGGTGATGGTGGTGATGATGTTTCGAAGAGGCGTCTGATTGGTTATCCATGATATATTTTTCTGATGGAATACGTCCTTTACTCCTATTCTTCCAATTTCTTTGACTCCCACTCTAGAGATAGTATCTTGGTAATTCGAGTCCAAAAATACAAAGTATGTGCTTAACGTAAGCTCAATCTTGTTTCGGTGAGCCTAAAACGAAACAAAAACGGGAGGGAGAGCTAGCAACCTAATCAACTGAACAACTCTCCTTTAGAACCTCTTCTTTCTTTCTTTCTTTCTTCTTTTTTTGGGGGTCGAGAAACAAATATCGCTGGGCCCTCATCGTCAGATGTGATGTATGAACCGTGCCCTGTGATGATACCAAGCACCTGCCACCATCAACACTTCCAGACCGACCTCTACGTCAACGATACCTTATAAGACACAACACCATAACCGCTCATTTGATCTCGCGGGGGGGGTGATGCTGATCTACGTAGTGGGTCGAGAATTTTTTACATTAGATTTCCGCAGTCGGGCGAGGGACGATGGTAGACTGAATCGCACTCAACAAAGGTAAAATCAGTTCAAAGGTTTAACACCCACCACTCACACCCTTCTCCTCACTGCTTTGCACTGCACTACGCACGGCTGTGTAGATCTTATAAAACGTTCAAGGGAAACGAGGTATCAGCCTCCTCAGAAACGTCAAAATTGCCTTTCAGAGGGAAAAAAGGGCCCCCACTTAGTATTAGACCAGCACTCGGATAAGAACCTCTATATTTGCTAGATTCAACCCTGACGCTTGATCCTGGTTAGCATTTTTGCAGACGTTTGTTATAGGTGTACGTAGTGGGTGTAGTATGGACTGTTCAGAAGATGACGAAAGGTTGCGAACAACGTACAGAAGAGTGCGTTTTGACACTGTGGCTTCCACCACTGGAGATTTGCAGGGTCACTCTGCAAAATTCGGCAAGTCCGTCTCGTTTGATACAGTTCCCTCCGTTTTGGGATCCTCGAATTATGAGGGTAGTTTCCAAGGGGTCAGGTTACCGTCGCGGTTTGACGCCTGGGAGATGGATCAAATATCTGACAATGGTATCATATTCGATGACGTCGTTTCAAAATTTCACCATCTCTCGAACAACATGGATAAACTGTTCATCGTAACCCCGGAGGGGAAAGTGGTCAGAAGAGATTATCCCAGCACGCCAATGATCACTAACGATTCGATGATTCTAATGCAGGTCCACGATCAGTGGCGCAGTGATTGGGAAACAAAGCGGGAGAAATTGGTCACAAATTGGAACCGCATTCAAGAGAGACAAGGTATCTCACAGTACAAGACCCGCGGTGGTATCGGTACGGGGCTCAAGGCGAGGAAGCTAAGGCTGGTGAATTCGCAGCTCGAAAATGACTACATGCCAAGGACCGTGGTGTGCAATATCAGTGGTAGAAGGCACACATGGGTGGCCCTAGATTGGACACTAGATAGACTGGCCAAGAATGGTGATCATATCATTGTAGTGGCAAACCTCCCGAAACTAACAAAGACCAACACAACGCAAGCATATGACCTGTACCCTTGGGGGGATACAGGGTACTCGGCGGCAGACGTTTTCCCAGCATGTTTGAACATTTTAGAGTATTCCAAATTCCTACTTTCTAAAAGCAACAAGCACGTTAAAATTACTATCGAAGTCTCTGTTGGTAAAACCAAAAAAATCTTGCTCGATGCAGTCAACTTATACCATCCAAATGCACTTGTAGTGGGGACGACAAAATGGGAAAGAACGGATACTTTGGTAGAAAAGAAATCCAATTGCTTGAAGGACAAGTTGTGTCTTTACTGCCCAATTCCAGTGTTTATTGTCCCCGCTAAAAGAATGTACGTATTTGAACATGAGCTCCAAATCAAATACTCTACAAGTAAGCCACTGCCTCGAACTACGCCATTGCCAAATTTTACTCTCAACTCTTCTGACTCCTTCAGCACAGGTCATTCAACTAAAGTAAATACCAGTTCTAAAATAGTTAGGGCAATCGACTCAAAGGGGAACGACGACGTAGATGATGCTGCCGTTGTGGACAAGCTATACTCTGTGGCAAGAAAATACAGGAGAGTGATGAGACAGCAGATCTCCGAGAACAAATTGGACAGATCACTTACAGCATCGAAAAGACACTTGCTGGATTTGGACATCATAATAGATACCTCTACTAAATGCTCCATTGAAATCGACACTCTACCGCAGACGGAACATGACGCCCCATACAATCAGAACGACGATCTTCTGAAGGGGTTTGGAAAGTTGAAAAGAGTTATAACAGGCGGGACTCCAGTGTACCGTTCAAACCCTAGACCTATGATAGATATGGTGGGGACGAGAGGGGATGCGGAGAGACGTTCCAAAACAAGGGTATCTCAAATCAAGTTTGCGCCTGCAGCAAAACAGAAAGACGGCTTAGGTGGGTTGGGGAGGAAAACCAAAGAAGTTGATACGAATAGCAGGAAGAAGAAGAAGAAAAAAAGGAAGGATAAAATCTCACAAAAGTTGGGTAGTACCAGCTCGAAAATGTCAGCCATTAGTGGGGGTCTGACGAGTACCACCTCTCATGAAACAACAGGTAGTAAGAGACTCTCTGTGTTTAAAAGTAACAAGACATTTTCAAGTAGAAGGGGTAGCAGCAGCAGCGATAAATCAACAGCCAGTACAGAGAGTAGCACCAGGAAAAGCTTATCCAAATTATTCGGTTTTAAGTAAATAGTGCATTGCAAAAAAGGAACTTAATCATAAGGTTCCATTTCCATAGTTGCATATATAATTTTTTCATTCATTCACGTAGCATATCATGTTTAAGTTCACAATTGTTGCAGTCATTGGTTTACTCAGTGCTGCTTATAAGTAGAGTTTTGTTCAAAGTGCACCTACCGTTCTCTGCAATATAAACTGTTATGAGAGTTCCCTTTTTATAATTTTTATAAAGAGAAAATAGAAAAGTCAAAAGGGATAAGTCTTGACGGAGTTCAAAGGGGAGATGACTGAACTATTGTAAATAGTCCAACAGAGCAAAATACTATGAGCGGATATAAAATTCTTGGAAGAACATTTCAACCACAGACCTTAGCTATTGCAACTTTGCTAGGTGTGGGTTCAGTTGCTGTATTTTTTTCAAGGAAATCTCCGTCAGCAGCTGGGACGCATGGTGAACAACCTTCGAAGTCTAAGGTTGCAGATAGTGACACCGATATTGATGTTGAAAAACTACTGAAGAACATAATCAATGAAGATTCAACCGAAAAGAAGGTGTGAGTACGGAGGGGTGCAGTTTTCCGGAAAAATTATTATGCATTGTTATGTATGTATGAATATATATTCTTTATTTTAGGAATTTTCTTTCACAGTTTGCATTAAACCACCTTCAGTAAGCTCGAGATCAATTCTTTGATGGAGTGACCTTTTCGTTAGGAGTTCTCTTAAAATGAATCCCGCAATATCTGCATCTTCAAAATAAGATACATGAGATTTTATTGTTGCGATCATGTCCATTTCAAGCGCATTAGGAGTCATTGAATAGTCAATGCGCCCTGAATAATTTAGTTGTGTCATTAGATTTACTAAGTCCGACGGCAGTTGAACATGTTTATTTTTTTTCCTTCCCCTTTCTTTCTGGTCGGCAGAGGGGGAAGGCATCCCATCGAGAATATTATTTCCCACTTCCAAAACCTTCGAAGTTATTCCATCAAAGGCATTCAAATGAGGTATGTACGCCTGCTTATAATGTGACATTTCTGGGTCAACAAGGGGTTCCATCCTATATGCAACTGGATCACACTCATGGTATAAGTTGTACAAGTCGGTGCAGCTAGGATAAATTACCTTCCTTAAGGCTTTGGTAGCAGATGTTCTGGGGCCTATCTTGGTTCGTTGGACTAATTTCAATAGACCTACAGGGGACCCAATGCAAAAAAATTTGTTGGTATCAAAATTTAAATGATACCTTTTGGAGTTGGACAGAATATCAAACAAGATAACGCTCCCCAGAGAGTGACCGATTAAATGAATTTCTCCGTTGAATTCGGTATTCCGTTCTTTGAATAACTCGTAAACAGTATTCAGTTGTTTCGTAACTTCGTTCAGTATCTGTTTCCGGTAGAATGGCTCTTCATAAAGAAGCACATCCACTGCAATGTCGCCTAGCATTCGGCGGAGCGGGAGAATACCGTTTACTGTTATATTCGAAAGGGTGGGTAAGTCAGGATCTTTAGTGTTCTTGTCTACTGGTTCCGTTTGAAACCCAATGGTATGTCTCCATGTTATGGGGAGGACCTGTACCTGGCAGTTTGTCTTCCAGTCGTCTGTGCAAGCATTTTTATTTATCGTTTGAAGATCTTCAGATTCTTGGTAAATTTTCTTTATGTTGGATCGCAGCAAGTTCACAGTATGGGAAAAGTTGACATATTCGTACTTCTTTCCCAAAGTTTGACCAATTCCATGGACACACAAAACCAAATGTTTCACTTTTCTTTTTGTGGAATGGGTGGGCGAGTTGTTCTGATCAACATAATCAGAATCACTCTTTCTTTTTGATCGTTCCTCCTCTATTTTTTTTACTTCACTCTTATCCTCTGTAGTAGGAGCGGACCAGTAAGAGTGCAATAGATTAAAGAAGTCCCAATTTGCCCAGGATACGTTTGACTCCTGATTTCTTTTTGATGTTCCGCTTTCAGGCATTTTACTCGATAGTTGTTCTTTATTCTTACTGGTTTCTCTCTGCGATCCATTCTTTGTTTTAGTACCGGTCTTATCTTGATCGGTCGAATTTAGCTCCTGCCTCACAATCCGAACACCATTTATCGTTAAGTACTGAGCTAGGCCGGACTTCAGATATTTCATATGCAAGGTTCCGCCGTCCAAATCTTTCAAGATATATGCTTCCTTTGCGCTGGTAAACATTACATACTTACCATCACTGAAAGGGCCGTGATCAAGCTTTTCCACGCTATCAATTTCATCAGTGTCCGAGGAAGCATCAATTTGTTTAGAGAGTCTTTCTATTTCAAGAGTAAATTTTTCAGGTAGCGGTGTCCCGTCGGAATAAAACCAAACGCCCCTTCTAACTTCGTAAGATGGACCTTCCCAATATACGGGTTTCAATTCCATCTTTTGTAAGTCCACTGCAAACAGTTCATCCTCACTTACTGCAACAGATGTGGGGATGTTGACTTTGTCTGTATTTTTCTGAGTGTATATCGTTTGTAACTTTATGGAGTCCTGCGTGGTGAACTTTTTGAACTCTTTGGGCAATGTATCTGGTTTGTACTTCTTTTCATGAGGTTTTGTCAACGGGACATCTGTGGCATAATACCAGTTTGTGGAAATAGTTCTCACAAACGCTATGACCCTTCGGGCTGTGGACGGTTTCGATATTGAGGTCAGCATTTTCCGTCCTCTTAGTCCAACCTACAAAAGAAACCCCCGGGGTCTTTAATGCAGAAGCAGGCGCTTCCTGTGTAGAGTCACCGCGCACATAATAAGATACGTTAACGTTACAGTATTTTTTAATGTAGGGATACATGCATTCCACATACTACCTTTATGTACAATTGTATATTTCACGAGATGCAGCAGACGAACTTAGCGGGAGGGTAATAAGCTACCTTTACGCAAGATCTACGTCCGAACCACCACGTAGCTTCGATTTTGCGCGCAAGTTGTAGTATTTGGATCGTGGTTCTTGCCCAGGTTCTTCATCCTTCTCGTTCGTGGCTGCCGTGGGATTCTTAGGTGGCGATCTCAGTCGCCTCTTTATAGGTGGTTCCTCCTGATCCTTTTCTTCAGTTTTCCTTCTCCTCAAGTTCATTCTGGTTCCAACCGGTTGTATCACCACAGGCGATGACGAATGTCCCTCTGAATATGACGACGGACTAGCATGTGTACTGGTGGTGTCTACCGCAACCGACTCAGGGCTTGTTCCCGGTGACGAGGAGCTAGAAGTCTGGTAGTCGGAATCCACGTCCTTCCCTGAATAGTTCGTGTCGTTAAATTGGTCCTTCTGCTTCGAGATAGTCGCCTCAAACTCTCCCGATTCTTCTGACCCCTCCGACACCTCGGCCTCGCTTTCCTGTTGTAAGACAACGTCCAGATCTTTTTTAGCGTCATGGACCATTTCTAACAGTTCACCGAAATCATCTTTTTTGTACAGTTTCTCCAGATGCGACGTCCCCTGTGGCTTCTTGTCCGTGGCTTTCTGAGCATTTACCTCTGCGTTTATATTCACAGCGCTAGATTTCCTTAGATACCTGAGCCCTTCCGACTTGTGATTCTTCACTGGAGGTAAAGCCACGTCGTAGGGTAAGTACTCGTGACCGGGATCCAAATTTAAGTCTTTGAACTTTTGTAAAACCGCAGGATCCTGCTGTTCCGCTGACAGCAGCTGCTGGTTTTTCAATATGGCAAGAGGTTGGTTCCTATATGTAATTTGATGCTTTAGCCGGGTATGGTTTGTGATTCCCTGCGCAGAGGTGAAATCGTTCCTGCCGCACGTGGCGCACGTTATAATGACAAGGATACCGTCAAATCTCCTGAAAATTGGTTCATTAGCTGTTGTCTTCCCAACAACCCCGCTATTATTTGTCAAACAAGAGGACACGTACGTTCTTCTATGATGCGAGTTCATCTGGTTAGGTTTGAACTCTTGTATGTGTTTCCCACTTGCTGAGGGTGCCTTGTGCGGAGATATTCGGCCAGACGAATCCTTTGACCGCATGGTCCTTGAATTCAAAATAGGTGACTCCATCATCTGGGACATCGTTGCGTTATCCATAATATTGCCCTGACTCTTGCTCCTCGTATGGTAGTGGTGTTCAGGTGCCGATGAGCTTGTACTTATTAAGGATTGTTCGTTGAACGACACGTTGCGTCGATGCTCCTCTTGTAACCTCCTCTTTCTAGTACTTTCTAATTCACGTATTCTGTAGCTAGAAATCTTGGTCATCAATTCGCTATCGTCATGTAAAGTTTCGATCAAAGAAAGTTGCGCGTCTACTCTTTTTATTTCCCTCTCTAAACTGCCTCTTTCCCTGTGGTTTATCAAAATACGTAAATTCAGTTTATCGAGCAGCTCATTCTTGGCTGTTTCGTACTTTAATCTTTCCACATCCTCGCTCTCCCTAAACGAACCTCCAAACCGTTGAGTGCCGCTACCCTCATGTATATTCGACATCGAGATCACATCAGTGTTTGTATGCAGCATGCCATTATCGTTATAGTCCTCGTCAGACAACTCATGTGGTGATTTGGGAGTAGCCACCTGGTACGTTCGGGGCAAATTACTACTCTGACTGGACGTCACGTCCGGTTCGTTACCATTTGGAAACGCCATTCCAAAACTTCTTACACCTGTCCTCTGCGATCCACCCCTTACAGACTCAATATCAGGCATTAACCTCGCTTCAGCTATTACTTCTTCCCTCATACACCCACTGCTGCTGGATCCAGTAGTGGCGACGATGGAACAATCTGTCATATCCATAGGCAGAAACGGGAAAACTGCGGGCATTAAAGAATTTTGATGCTGCCGTTTCGAAATTTCAAGAAACAGAGAAAAAAAGAAACGACGAGTAACGGCGTGACTTTCACACTAAGAAAGCACGTTATGGTAGCGCCGCGAGAATTCGTGGTGGGGAGGGATTTGTAGTGAGTGGAGGAGAGGCGCCGCAGGTTGGTGTTCCAGTTGGAGTGGGCCACAGTTGAGAGTAGCTGGCTGCTTGTTGTCGCGAAAGTGTTTCAAGCTGTTACGATGGAGGTTTTTTTTGATTGTCAGCTGAAAAACTTATAAACACCCTCACCGTGCTTGTGTTTGATCCAGTACGTCGGGTCGTTGCAAGTAGGCTGTGTGATGAGCCCCGTATTTCGAGGTGGTCATAATCCATGTTTATGGTGGGAGTGTTCGGCGACAATGGATATCTTGGTTTTAGAGCTGAATATCACAAACTTTAATATTCTATTTCTTTAACTTTGTTTTTTGCATTCTGCTAGATAGCACCGGTAGATAAACTACAAAATAATAAAACTAGAAAAACAAAGCGTTTTTATCAGACATCAATAAAAACAAGGGCAATTATAATCTAAGATGGTCTGTATCCTTCATTCATGGGGTTACTCCCGCCTCAAAGGGCTCTAATCACTTCCTTGATAAGTAGCGTCACCACCACTAGAACTGTATGTGATGGTATCGTCGTCGTTTGCCTCAGAACCCTTCGATATATCCTCTTGAACGTACAAATTGATTGATGGTGGGTAAGGTCCTGGCAAAAACTCCTTGTTATATCGGGCAAAATCATTATCAGGGTAGGCTGGAGGTGAAATACTGTTTAGGTTCACAGAAAAAGAAGGACCACCTGAATATATCTTGTTACCGGGTTGCCCTGTAGGTTGAATTCTTTTCTGTTTTTTGTCATGCAATTCTACTCTATTCAGCAACGGGGAGACGTTTGTTGGGAAATTCATATAGCTGGTTCCAAACACTTGTCCAAAACTGGGTAATTGTTCAGCATTACTTCTTCCAACTTGGTTACCGTTGAAACTTGCATTTTTATTACTCGACTCCAGTACGTACCCAGGGTAATTGGAAAATCCTCGGAATTGACCACCAGGAGGGGATTTGTCGTTATACGCCCCAAATAACGGAGAATATTGATCTCCGCAAACACTAAAGAAATTGAATGGTGTATTGCAGTCGAAAGTTAGTTTTTCACTCTTCGAATTCTCTAACGGTGTCGAGGTTGATTCTGGTGGGTGCTCAAAATCTTTTAAACATAACGAGCGGTCTCGAATTGGTATAACTTTGTTAGAGCCTGTTGTGAAGTTTTGGCTTTTGATTGGCTGAACCTCCTCCTTTAGTTGTCTGCCATTGTTGAAACTAACATTCTCATTCCCCTTATCTAAATTAAACCTTTCCTTGCTCAGCTTGATGTTCCCGAACCTCCGGCCATTATTCGAATCAGATAAAGTTATTTGACAGTTGTTATTGGGAAGAATATCACCACTGTATGGCTGTAGTCCTCTAATACTACCAGGTGCCCAGGAATACTTCTTAGGATTTTCCGGTGATTTCGTCAGCAGGACGTCATAATCATACTTAGCGTTCTCGACACTCTTCACAGCAGCAGGCTCTTTATTAAACTCTGCCACTTTTTTTTTCTTGGATTTGGTGCTCTTTGCTTGGGGTTTACTACCGTCAATATCCCCAGGTGGGATCTGAACCAAATTTGTAACTAGAGGTTGTAGTGGCTTTTTGCCTTTCACTACTTTGAACACTTTCCCTTGTTTTGATCTTGCATTAGTACCCATTTTGCTTTGTAGCTGTTGTACAAGACCGACACCTGTCGTTTTTTCTTGTATCGATCACTAAATGTTCCCACAGAAGTTCTCGGCGGCAAGATTTCATTATTGTTTTTTCCTTGCGCTTTTAGATTATTGTGAAGTTTGATACAGAATAGAACAAAGCAGTATACAAACAGACTATGACACTACCTTCAAATATGAGGGGTAAGAGGACAGTTTATCGCTTGTTGCAAAATACAACTGTGAACACCAAGAAACACAATTACAAAGATATTCATTACTGATGATTTATGTAAAAGGAACATAAATAAAGCTACTCTCTTATGTCATAGTTTAAAACTATCAAATAAATGACCAGCCCAATCCTGAGATTGAATTTCTGTTAAGGCCTGAAAGACATTCTACTTAATACTCCGTCATCTTTCAAGATTGTCCGCTATATCAGTACAACTAAATTCTGCGATTTACTTAAGGTGAAAAAAAATTGTTAAAAAAAGTAGTGAAAAAAGAGTCGGTTTCTCTTCAAGTGTTACCTTCGTCAGTTGCAAAGGTGTTTGCTCAATTAAACAGACACAGGTCAATTCACTAATTTACAGGGACCAAGTGACTATATAAACACTTTGAAATGCCTGTTACCATAAGAAGGGCAACCATTAATGACATCATTTGCATGCAAAATGCCAATCTGCACAACTTACCAGAAAATTATATGATTAAATACTACATGTACCACGTCCTGTCGTGGCCGGAGGCATCCTTTGTCGCTACGTCCACATCCAATGTGTTTGATGATGAAGATACTACCGGACAAGGGGGTGCTGGAAACGAGGAGGATTGCTTGATGTTCAACGATCCAATCAGTGGGAATTCAATCAAGCTGGACCCAACATACGTCAATCCAGGCGAAAAGTTGGTAGGGTACGTTCTTGTGAAAATGAATGACGACCCAGATCAGCAAAACGAAGAACCTAATGGCCATGTCACTTCTCTAAGTGTAATGAGAACGTATAGAAGAATGGGTATAGCTGAAAAGTTGATGAGACAGGCACTATTTGCGCTAAGGGAAGTACACGACGCTAAATACGTCTCGTTGCACGTTAGACAGTCCAATAGAGCCGCTCTGCATTTGTACAGAGATACGCTAGAGTTTGAGGTCTTGAGCATCGAGAAAAGCTACTATCAGGACGGCGAAGATGCGTATGCCATGAAGAAAGTATTGAAGCTTGACGAGCTACAGATTAGCAATTTCACGCATCGGGGTTCCAGCGAGGAAAAGGTTGAGGATGATTTAACTAGCGACCTTCTGGAAGATATCGTCAAAAATGGTATTGACAACATTGCTGTCTAGTATAACAGTGCATGTCTGTTCGTGTATAGTGAAGCGTACATAAACAGACAATCAAAAAATATATCACAATAACTACATTAAAGATTCAAATGTGGGTGAGCAAGTTGCAAGATACAGGGTCTGCGGGACATCTACAAACAGAGAACGTTCTTTTTCCATTTTCTTTAAGGTCAGAGGTAGTAAAAATTAGGTAGCTAGAGTTTTTCCACACCGACACTAAAAGTGTCTCGAGCCAAATGCACTCATACTCATCATAAAAAAAAGGAAAGAACTTCCTTGGTGTGTTTCGGAAGGTAACAGCAAAAGAACCTAGCTACACGTCAAAACTCTCAATGTTAACCTCCATCTCTTTATATAATTTTCAAATACAGAGAAAAAATGGTGAGATGCATTTGAATCATTTTGTACGCTCAGTGATAATTATGTTAGGGTTTGGGTTTCTCTCATATAAGTGCATCGTTGTTCTAGTAAGCGCTATTCTATACAACATCCTCCTTCCGGTACACTATTTTATCGACCTTCACGTCATTGTCGATATATATGTAGATATACAAGGTGCAAGTGCTTCCTTGTATATCCAAAAGACAGAAGCTCGGCGAATTGGATCCCGTTATGGCTGATTCTGGAATATCTATATCTTCCTCCTTAACACTTTCGGTATCTTCTTTTGTTTCGCTCTCTGCTTCGTTATCCTTTACAGTCTTTTCAGTGTTTCCCACCTTCTCATCAGACACCTGACTTTCTTCTTCAGCCTTCTTGTCGGGTTCGTCGTTGATCTTTTTCGAAGGCTCAGATTCCACGACCCCTGGGTTGATCACAACTGGCCAGTCTGAATTGAAGGCTCCGGTACAACTGCCAGGGTTAACAAAGAATTTGCCGCTCAAAGTGTATGCCTCTACATTATGAGTGCCTCCCCACAACATAATATCAACATCTAGCTGTCTTGCAAGTGCCAAAAGTGAGAGGGGATCATTCTTTGGGACCACACTGTAGCCGCTACAACAACCGATCTTAAAGTCTCCCATCGATATTACAGAGTTGATGGGCATTTCAGCTTCCGACTCTGATGCTTGGTTTGTGGCTTGTCCATTCTCGCCAATAGACAAATTGGGCTCGTCTAAAGCACCCTTCACTTTCGTCATGTTGGGGGAGAGTCCCTGGAGAAAGTTCATAAACTCCACCGATCGCGTACTATTACCAAGCACCGCTATTTGGGTTATTTTTCCCGGCACACTCAGCAGTTTTTTGAACTTGTTTGGTATATCCTGTTGCAGTAGAGTAAGGGTTGTTAGTAAAGTTGATAATTGTTCAGGAGGTCCCGGGAGTTGAAGGGTTCCATGTACATACAGTTGCACGATCTGGTATATACGCATCACCAAGCACTAACAGCAGCATTTCTGGCGCACGTTTGTACTTCTTCCAGTGAAACGTTTATGCTCAAAGTTTATACATGGTGCTGCTATAGTTTTCGAATTACAATCTAAAGATCGTGTTTTTTATTTATGTATTGCAATGCACTTGTCGATTTTGTAATGAGTACGGACGCATATCAATTGCTATTTACAGTTGGAATATTCAATTATTCATGAGCCAAGTCGGCATTGTTCAGTTATATATATTTGTCGCCATTCATGTACGGAACTAAGACATCAGGGATTTTAATCTTGTCCGTCGAGGAGTCGTAAAAGTTTTCTACGAGTGCTAATATTATCCGTGGTACAGCCATTGCCGTGCCGTTTAATGTGTAAGCATATTGTGATGCGCCGTTTTCATCTTTGAATTTTGTGTTCAACCGAAACGCTTGGAAATCCCTGCAATTTGAAGCACTGCTGACCTCCCCAAAAGTTCCCTTCCCTGGCATCCATACTTCGATGTCGTATTTCTTGTATGCTGGGTTTCCTAAATCATTTGCTGGCATATTCAATACTTTTGCGTGAAGTCCCAACGATTCGATAATTTGTATCTGGAACGCCTTCAACTGCTCCAAAGTCGCTTCCGCAAACTGTGGTTTACACCAGCAAAACAATTCCACCTTGCTGAATTCATGAACTCTGTAAAGACCCTTGGTTTCTTTGCCTCTGGCGCCAGCTTCTGCCCTATAGCACCTGCTAACACCCACAAACTTTTCGACAGGTTCTTCTTTCTTCTCAAACGTGAGAACTTTGTCGAATCCTAGGGCTGCCAAAGATATCTCTGCCGTGGCGACAAGCCCCATTTCGTTATTAGTTTTATAGATCTGCTCCTCCCCGTTCATGTCTCTCGGCGTGAACCCACAAGAATCAATCATTCCGAGCCGTGTTAAGCTAGGTGGTATGACAAAAGTGTAACCGTGTGGTTGTTGACAGGCCAAATCAATACTGTAATTAATCAACGCTCTTTCCAATCTCGCACCCCCATTTATCAAGTAGTAGGATGAGGAACCTGATGTCTTTGCCGCCTGTTTAAGATCCAAAAGACCCTTTTTTGTCATAATATCTACATGATCTAAGTTATGGTTTGGTGTAACCTTCTCATTTATCCACGCTACCACCTCTGGTTCCGTTGCCGGTACGGATGGGTGCAACAGATTTGGTAACGATACGTAAGTATCCTCAATTTCTTTCGAGAGGTCATTTTTGGTCTCCATTAGCACTTTGAACTGAGACTTGAGATCCCTTATTTGGGGAATTAATTCGTTCAGACTGGTTTTGTTAGCTTGCACAGTTTTTTCCAGTTGATTCCTAGCCTTTTGTACATGATTTATTTGATCGTTGAGTGACTTGATTTTGTCGTATTTTTCTGGCAATTTCTCTAAGTTTGCCAATAGCTCATTTTCTGCTACGAGCCCCCGCTTCTTTATTGATTCGTTATATTCGTTAATATGTGCAAGGACGTACTTGATATCGATATGCGGTTTCTTTAAAAAAGTCCGAGGTGCACGCGTTATGGCAAACGAACGAATTAGATACCGGAAACGGAACATGTAACGAGATCGCTTTTTTTACTTCCTTCTTGTCTGATACCTTAATATTAACCCAATTTCCCATTTTTAAAAACAGATTTCTTGTGGAATCGTAAATAATATACTAAAAAAGAATTATATTTTTGTTTTATTATTTCAGTATTTCCTTTATATATGTGTCGAAACTATAAGAACAATGCAGTAACCAAAGCTTAGAATCTCAACTTGGAGAAAAACCATTGGTTCT
Source organism: Huiozyma naganishii CBS 8797 (assembly GCF_000348985.1). Classification (NCBI taxonomy): domain Eukaryota; kingdom Fungi; phylum Ascomycota; class Saccharomycetes; order Saccharomycetales; family Saccharomycetaceae; genus Huiozyma; species Huiozyma naganishii. Next base: position 640,817 of record NC_035923.1, read on the forward strand.
TACCGGCTTGATGTCTTTCTTCGAAAGCCTTCTTGATGACCTTCTTGGCCTCCTCTCTTTGAGATGGCTGTTCGAAAGTTTCAGTAGAGACGACAGACTTGAAGGACTCAACGTCTAGAGTATATCTGGTTGGAAGCAAGTGGTTGTAGTTGACAACCTTGATGAATGGCTTGATCTTGGTTCTCTTGGCGACCTTCTTGGCACCAAGCTTCTTGGTGACCTTCAAAGGATATCTTTCAATACCGGCAACTAGAGCGTGACCGAATGGGTGAGATTTGGAACCTTCATCGTGAGGCTTGACGATGACGACCTTCTTACCGGCGTAACGACCACGGACAACAACAGCTGTAAAAAAAGTGGAGGATGATAACATTCATGAAAAATGATATACCAAATCTTGTTAGTATTAAGTTTTTGTAATGAGGGAGTGGGGTTTTTGAGAGACACGAGAGACCCCATAGATAGGTTACCATTTTGAATATAGAGGGAGGACTGTATCCCAGGGGAAAACACCGCTTGTTTCTTTGAAGACTGTACTGTTCAATCAATTCATGCATGGATATTATCAGTTCCCAGAAACTTTATCTTCCCTCTTGGTTCACACAGTTTCCCAGTTTCTCTTGTACTTCGTCCCCCAGTTTGATTTCCAATCTTAGTAGTGCAAATACATACCAACTTTACCAGCTTTCAAGAACTTAGCCATTTTTTGATCTTATAATTTTCGGATGTCTTTACTTTGATGATAGAGAGAGTTACTAACTAACAAGAATGAAAAGAATTTGTCTTCAATAGGGTATTCAAAATGTTGAACATTGAAAAAATCTTTTGTCGCACATCGCGAGTCTGCTCTCTCCAGGCGGTAGGACCCACTGGCACGACTGCCCACTGGTGGTGGTAGTGGTGGCAGTGTCCGCCCAGCCCGTCCTGCAAGCCCAGCCCAGGACAGGGCAGTTCCCCCTGGGGCCTCCGCCGGGACTCTCCAGAGAGACGGAGACGGGGGCGTGGGAGGGACGACAGACGAGAGGAACGTCGTGCGTCGTCTGCCACCTCAGCACGAGAGAACCAACACCCGCTTCGCCCCGCCTCCCATTTCCGAATCTGGAAATTAAAATCAGAAAAAATCAGAAACCAAAAAATACAAAAATGCACGGATGGTATTTAGCAGTCACAGCTGTTACCCAAAAGAGAAAGATGCAACAGGACCACGGGAAAAAGGGGGCCGTGGAGAGTGTTGCGAGGCAGCGGGGCACCAAGAACAGGGACAACTTGAAGTGCAATTCAATGGAGTAGGGTGTCTGGACTGCGATGAGTGAAGGGGGACGCTAAGTATGAGTAGTCGAAAGTGTGTACTTTGATAGTGTCTGCGTGCGTCTGCATGTATGTAATAGGAAGCGGGCCCTTAGAACAGACGATCCACCCGCAACCCTTCCCCTCGCCTCTCTTTCTGTTTTCTCTTGTTGGGAGGCTCCAAAAGGGGACACAGCTCGGAATGCTGTTTCTGTCCATGTGCCTGTCTCGGCAGCAACACAACGATCCTATGAGTTGCATTATTGCTGCTGTGATGTGATGTGGGGGGGGTCCCCGGCGCGTTGGGGGACACGGTTGCAATATGTACAGACACACGCAGGCGGTATGCGTGTTGCAGTGGTTCTCTCCCTCTACAAAAAGGGCATGCGTGTCTTGGACCCCGGGAACGGGAACAGTGGTTGCTCACTCTTTCTAATTAGTTGCTCTCACTCAACAGTTTATATCTTTCCATCTTAATAGTGTATTACTGCCTAGACGGTGTCGAGTGGTCAAGTAATATCGTAGGAGACAAGAAAAGTAAGTGGTAAGCACGTATTACCATGGATGGGAAAGAGAAAGTTACAGGCGAGCGCTCGGTAGAGATAGCGATAGTAGGTGGTGGTATTATAGGGTGTTCCATTGCGTACTACTTGACCAAGCATCCGAATTTTGATGCAAAACGGTACCATATCACTATCTTTGAGTCTAATAACATCGCGTGTGCAGCGTCCGGTAAAGCTGGTGGGTTGTTGGCGTCGTGGGCTTTCCCTGCACAGATTGGTGCGTTGAGTTTTAACTTGCACCAGTTGCTTGCTGCGGAGCACGATGGGGCTAAGAAATGGGATTACAGACATCTCGATACTATTAATTTGGAGGCTGATTTGAGAAGGGGGGACAGTCAGTTGTCGTTGAACTCTCTGTTGCGGAAGCAAAGGGAACACGCCAGGAGATTGGAGAAGAGCAAGAAATGGAGCAAGTATGGTGAAAGTTCTACACCGGAAGGTGATTGTGATGACACGGACGGTGGTGATGATGATGGAGACGACACTTTGATCGGGAAGAACAGGTCGGATTTGCCAACAAACCTACGATGGATTGATGGTAAGAAAGTCAAGAGTTGGTCGTATATCAGTGATAGTGCAGCGACGGCACAGTTACACCCTTACAAGTTCACAAAGTTTCTTTTTGGGGAGGCAGAAATGTCCGGGAGCGTCGACTTAGTGTACGGTAAAGTCACCCAGTTGAAGATGACTGAGGACAGGGAGACCATTGTTGGTCTCGAGTACGAGCCCGTCTCGAAGCATTCAGACCCCGCTAAAGCAGATGAGGACGAGCACGTGCGTAAAGTGCACAAAGTGGACAAGCTTATTATAGCCGCAGGGCCCTGGACCTCTGAGATTCTCCCCGAATGCCCCGTTTCAGGGTTGCGCGCTCATTCGATCATCATCAAACCAGACGATATTTCCAAGATTTCACCGTACGCACTGTTCACCGAGTTGCAGATAAGCGACGCGGAGACTTTCTCCCCCGAGATATACACTCGCAGGGACGTCGTGTACGTGTGTGGGGAGGGCGAGGCGATGGCACTGCCGGACCCTACCCAGGACGTCGAGATAACGCAGGAGAAGTGCGATAAACTGTACAAATATGCATGCGAGGTTTCCCCCCTACTCAGCGCGGGGAAACTGGTGACGAAGCAGGCGTGCTACTTGCCCGTGCTGGACGTGGCGACGAGTTCGGGCCCATTGATGGGCGAGACGAACGTCGAAGGACTGTACTTGGCCAGCGGACACTCCTGTTGGGGGATCAACAACTCGCTGGCCACGGGTAAGATCATGTCTGAGATTGTAATGAACGGCGAGACCCTTTGCGCCAACGTCGAAAATCTGGACCCGAAGCTGTATTTCGACGCAAGGGTGTAGCAGGGAAGTACGTAACTGTGTAGCAAGTCAATTGTGCGTGCGTGCTTGGCGTCTCCCCCACACCCTGTTTCTCTACAGTGTACCAATCAGCTCCAGCGATGACTTGAAAAGAAGAAGACGAAAAAAAAATAAGTCACGTTTGTATATAAGAAAGAGGGGTGCGGAAAGGGATAGTCACTGGAGTTCCACCACTGCCAAAGTGCTATACACACACGAACCCAAGCTTGCGTAATGATCCAGGGTACCGCCAGAACAGCATTGAAGACAGGTGCTTCCCGGTTTTTGAGCACCCCTCGTGTTTTCCAAAGGACGAAAGTCACGCTGCCCGAGTTGGACTGGGATTTTGGTGCGTTAGAACCGCACATCTCTGGCCAGATCAACGAGTTGCACTACACGAAGCACCATCAGACGTACGTGAACGGGCTGAACACCTCTGTGGAGAAGATGTCTGAGCTAACTGATCTGCTTGCCCGCGAACCCACCCCCCAGGTGGCCCGCGAAATCATCGCACTGCAACAGAACATCAAGTTCCACGGGGGCGGGTACACCAACCACTGTCTCTTCTGGAAGAACCTGGCCCCCGAAAAGCAAGGCGGTGGCCAACTACCGGAGGGGCCCCTGAAGACTGCCATTGAGAAACAGTTCGGCTCATTGGACCAGCTGAAGACGCTGACGAACGGCAAACTAGCCGGGGTGCAAGGGTCTGGCTGGGCGTTTATAGTCAAGAACTTGGACAACGGCGGGAAGCTGGACGTCGTGCAGACGTACAACCAGGACACGGTCACTGGGAACATGGTACCGCTCGTTGCCATCGACGCGTGGGAGCACGCCTACTACCTACAGTACCAGAACCGCAAAGTGGACTACTTCAAGGCCATCTGGAACGTCATCAACTGGGAGGAAGCCGCTAAACGGTTCGAGTCCGAGAAGATCCTGTCGTAGTCGTACAGCCGCTCTCTCCCTCTCTCCCTCTCCCTCCCTCTATTTATTACCTGTATGTACGTACAGCGAGCGTTTACAGTCTCTGCACCTGGACTTACCGGGCGGTCGCAGCAACAGCAGCGCTGGGCGCGTCCCTAGCTTTTTATCGGGCATCGCCCAAAGGGGCAATTCTGCGTTTTTTCTGAACGAGGGTACAAGAGCCGTCCGGGTAACACCCCAGCGGCCTCGTTTAGCGCTGTCGTTCCTCGTTTAGCGCTGTCGTTCTTATCAATAGCCTGCTGCTGCGGCCCGGTCTGAGGGGAGGCAGTGTTAGCGGGTTTAACGTCGCGCAGCGCACCGCACGCAGCACGCTGGAAGAGGGCTCCGTTGCCCGGATGCGTCGGCTCAGAGGTATGGCATCGCATCGCGTAGCAGGCGGGACGCTCCAGGCGATGCGAGTAACAGCACGCCTGGTGTCCCAGATACGAGTTGCCTCTCTGCCCGTTATTTTTCGTTTCCTCTGGGCTCTTGCTCGCTCGCTGTGCCCCTGCTACGATGATTGATTAATTATTGCCTTGTGGGAAATAATTGTATATAAGGATACGCTTGCAACCTCGAGAACTGCACTTCCTTTTCCTTGCCTTCTCGTATCTGTGTCTCTTGTGATCATGTTTCCTTTTTTTGCTTGTGACACTTGTTCGTTCAATTGAGCAATAGCATCAATCGCACAAGAAGGAACCAGTGTAAAGATGGCCGGTTCGGACTCTGTTCTTTTGCAAGTGGTAGACTACGGTAAGCTGGCGTTGAGCTCGTTTTTGGCTCTGTCGCTGGCCAAGCAGCTGTCCATTATAGTCATACTCCCATTTCTGTACTCTATAACATGGCAACTCGTCTACTCTATGCGGAAAGATAGACCTCCTCTAGTCCGCTACTCCATCCCATGGATCGGGTCTGCCGTCCAGTACGGTTCTGCCCCATACGAGTTCTTCGAAGAATGTAACAAGAAGTACGGTAACATCTTTTCCTTCGTTCTGTTGGGGAAAACCATGACCGTGTACTTGGGTCCAAAGGGCCACGAGTTTGTCTTCAACGCCAAACTTGCCGACGCCTCTGCTGAAGCCGCTTACGCTCATTTGACCACGCCAGTGTTCGGGAAGGGTGTAATCTACGATGTGCCAAACTCAAGACTGATGGACCAGAAGAAATTCGTCAAGGGTGCCCTGACAAAGGACGCATTCAGAACTTACGTGCCACTGTTTATCGAGGAGACGGAAAAGTACCTGAGGGACTCCAAGAACTTCCAAATCGACAAGAACGACAGCGGGAAGATTAACGTCATGGTCACTCAACCTGAAATGACCATCTTCACCGCCTCGAGAACTTTGTTGGGTAAAGAGATGAGAGACAAGTTGAACAGTGACTTCGCCTATTTGTACACCGACTTGGACAGAGGTTTCACCCCAATGAACTTCGTCTTCCCATACTTGCCATCCGCCACCAACAAGAGAAGAGACCACGCGCAAAAGACCATCAGTGACACTTACTTGTCCCTGATCCAGAAGAGACGTGCCAACAACGACATCCAGAGCAGAGACTTGATCGACGAATTGATGAAGAACTCCACGTACAAAGACGGTACTAAGATGACTGACAGAGAAATCTCCAACTTGTTGATCGGTGTCCTGATGGGTGGTCAACATACCTCCGCTGCTACCTCCGCTTGGGCCCTACTACACTTGGCTGAAAGACCAGACGTCCAAGAAGAACTGTACCAGGAACAGATGCGTGTTTTGGACAACGGTAAGAAAGAGTTGACTTACGACATACTTGACGAGCAAATGCCTCTAATGAACCAGATGTTGAAGGAAGTCTTGAGATTGCACCACCCATTGCACTCTCTTTTCCGTAAAGTCATGAGAGACGTCCCAGTGCCAAACACCTCCTACGTCGTCCCAGAGGGACACCACGTCCTTGTCTCCCCAGGTTACACCCATTTGCAAGAAAAGTACTTCCCCAACCCTCACTCGTTCAACATCCACAGATGGGACAACGACTCCGCCTCCTCGTACTCCGTCGGTGAAGAGATCGACTACGGGTTCGGTAGCATTTCCAAGGGTGTCTCCTCCCCATATTTGCCCTTCGGTGGTGGTAGACACAGATGCATCGGTGAACACTACGCCATGGCCCAACTGGGCACGATCATGTCCGTCTTCATCAGAAAGTTCCAATGGACCTTCCCTGACGACGCCACCTCCAGAAAGTCAGTCCCACCTCCAGATTTCACCTCCATGGTCACTCTGCCAACTGGGCCAGCTTACATCTCCTGGAAGAAGAGAACGAACTGAACTGGATTTCCCCCACAAAACGAAGAAAAAAAAGAAGAAGAAGAAGGATCTTGCTCTCAATGGATAGACGTTTTCTCTCCTCCATCTCTCTATGTAAACTAACTTTAGACTAGACTATATTTATATCTTGCAGTCTCTCCTTCCCCAAAATTTGCAAAGAAGGAAGACTCTTTAATTATGCGAAAGAAAATAATTTATTTTTATTGCCCCCCCCAGCTTACAAACAAATAATTACTTATTAATGTTATTATTACAACATGAGTATAATACGCATACACATATATATGTAGATGCGTCAACACCCACATTTCTCTTGCTCGCCCCCACTACAGATTTGACCCGAATAAAAAGTTGTAAAAATTCAAGTACTCTCTCGTTTCTCTCATCTGTACGTCGTTAATCTTTGGTGCATCGAGCATGATCGTGCCTTGCTGTGGTTCTCCCTGTTGATTACCGAGAGTGTCCTGTGGGACCATGTAGTTGCCCTGCGTTGGATTCGAGCCCATCACGTATACCTGCTCAGAGCCAAGGGGTTCTAAGAATATGGATGAATTGCCCGTGGATGCTAAATGTGAGGTTGTCAGGGCTGGGTGGGGCGTCACGGAAGGACCCCCATGGACTTGTGTAGCGGGAAGATCTTCCCCGAATTCTAAAGAGGATGAAGACGAATTCGTCAATGTGAGCTGTGGTGCCGATTTCAGTGCCGACTGCAGGGAAAGCGGCGAAAGATTCACGAGAGACCCATTGAGTAACTGGTCGTTCGAAAACTCGTGTTGATACTGTGTTTGATTTGGTACTCGCTGCGAGTTGTGCTCCATTGCTGTCTGGGGTGTTGCACTCGTGGATGACTTATCGAATCGAGAGGTTGGCGAGTTTGTCGACAATATCTCGTTGTTTTGTTTCGAGCCAGTTTTGTTTCTGGGCTTGTACTTCCGCTTAGGTTTCTTGTGTCCTTGGAAGCTGTCCGAATTCAGAATCAGCTGGTCTTCGCCCAATTTCGATAGCACGTGGCGACTGCTTGCGTTGTTCGCTACGATCGCCATCGCCTCGACGGCCTCCTTATTGAGCAACACTTTTGGTTCCACCACACTCTCCGCACTGGACACAAATCTCGAGTGGCCCGTGGAGGTCTTGATCATTTTCAACTTATTTTTCTTGGCCTTCTTCATATTCTTATTGATCTTGATCTCGTTGACGTACTGTTCCGGCAGCGAACTACATTGCCCACCCTCGATATGCTCTTTGATCCACTTGTCCGCGGATTCAAAATAGTCCCCACAGTGTGCACAGGTCCCGTTGGACTTACTCCTGTCACTTGGTTTCACACCATTCGGGTACACGAAATGCCTCGTTTTCAAGTGTGTCTTGTACGTGTCCCTCCTCGAAAACCCGCCAGTGTTGTGACATTTCAACTCTGTTCCGAGTGTGGCGTTGAAAAAGGGACAGTGATAGGCTTTGTCTATGGCGTGCTTCTTGATGTGCCTTGTCAAGTATCCTCTGATCTTGAATGTTGCGTCACAGTAATGGCAGATGTACGTACCGACATCACTAGCAACGGCGGGTTTTGCATCCTCGTCTGCACGCTTTGGTGGAGATGTGTTGGCGTTACTGTTCGGCGAGTTGCTGCTCTGAGGGGATATTGGTAAAGTATCCAGTGTATGTATGCTCCCTGCAGCAGCACCTGCATTAGGGTTGTTTATGTTATTGCTTTTGGTGCTTAGCTCGCTGGTCTTCAAAGTAGACGAGATCATACCGTTTGGTAAGATTTCCAACTGGATTGGGTTCTCCATCAGGTCGATGTTCATCGCGCATGGCGTCACGGAGGAAAACTCCGTGGACAGAGACTTTTCAATGGTCATCTTTTTGGGGAACATATCGTGCACAGAAATATCATCTTTTTCAGTCTTTTGGTCACTGTCTTCTTCAACAGCAGCAGCAGCCGTCGACGCCTTGCGAGTATATCTGGTCTTCTTCACGGGCGTTACACTATCACTATAAGGCACAATGATGTCCACTAGTTGCTTGAGGACTTTACAGTTTCTTTTCAACCAGCCAGAGTTGAAAAACCCCCAGCTTCTGCTATCAGCAGTGCTGCTGGCACTATTATTGAGAGTCGAGACTGTAGGCATCTTGAAAAAATGTACGAGTAAGAACGCTTAAAATCGTTCAGGTGGTTGATATCCTGTCGTTGTTAATATTATTTTTTTTGTCTCCAGGATGCTAAACTTCCCCACCTCTTAACGCAGTTATATATATATATATATATGCAAACACAAATGAGCGAAAACAACGAAAACAACAAAACTGGAGAGTAAAGAAGCAGAAAGCGACAAGAATCGATATTTTCTATATACTGTTTTTTATTTCAAATTCCCAATTTCGAAAACCCCAGTTTTGCTGTTTTTGACAAAAAATTTTCTCGCGGTTTCCTCTTTTTGTCCGCGCAGACCGGCGCGCAGAAGCGGCCCGGGGAAGGCGCTCTCCAGGGGGGTTGCCCGGTCTGGGACCGGGCACGCTGCGGGTATCGAATTCCGGGAGCGAAGTGTTGGCGGAGATACAATTCCGAACAGCAGTGGGCACACGACCAGCCTAACTCCGGTTTCTTACCGGTGGCGGACAGCTTACCGCATTGATTTCAGCTCGTACTCTTGGATCTGCGTTTCGACAGTAGTGGAGAACGGGTCTATGATGTCGTTGAAGTTGTACCGTTCGTCGCTGTCCTCATCTGCGTCTGTACGGCCAACAGCAGCGGCGGCAGCTTCTCCTGGCGGTATGAGTTGCTCTGCCGCTTGGTCGGATGATGTTCGTAGCGCGTTTTTGTCCAGACGCTTGTTTTTTGTCTGTATCTGAAGTAGTTGTAGTAGCACACGTCCAGGAGTACAATAGACATCCCTAGGATGTTGTACACCCCGCTTATTCTCTCGTGCAGGATCCAGACACCGAACAGGATGGTTAACACCTCCTTCACGATGCCGGAAACGGAAAGAGTTAACACTTTGGCCATTTGTAGTATGCCGAACTCACTTAAAGTAAGCACGAAAACGGCCACACCGGGGATTACCATGAGTACGAATCCTCGTAGACCAGTCACAGCAGTGATTGTCAAGTCTGGGTTGAAATGTGTCTTGAACAAGTTGCAAGCGAACAATCCAGGGATGGGTCTCTCAACGATTAGCGCAGTTATGAGCAATGTCGCGCCCATGATGGGCGCCAGTTGGTATATCGTGTATATTGGGTGTGGTTTCTCCGGCTTGACGTCTTCCCTGTTTTCCCGTTGACTCTCCAGTGCCGCAATCTTGTTCGCCTCCGTTGCGTCCTGCGCTGGAGCCCGTTTCTTCAGGATCAATTGGGTGAATACCCATCGAAGTCCAGAGAGAGCCGCGCTCATTAGAACTAACAGCGCACCAAACACTAGCGTCCCCTCGTCGGTGTCCTCGCCGCTTGTGCTGTTCGGTTTATACACCATCAGCGCAACACCAACAAACATCACAGACACTATCGCCCCAAGCTTCCAATGGAACTTCTCCAACTTGAACAGGCAACTGAAAAGCAACACAAACGCTATACTCGAGGACTTGACAATGGTGTACACAGACAGTGGGACGAACTTGAAGGAGACGTTACTGAACCCAATGTCACCAGCGGTTGCAACCGCAGTGGGTATTAGAAACTTCGCATAAAAACTCCATTTCACCGTCGGTATCGTCCTCGTGGTGTTCCTGTCCATGACTTTGATGTATATGTACGATAGAAACCACAGAGTAAACTGATGGAATGACGTGAGGATGATAGGGAACGTGACACCGAGCCCATCTTTCGGATCAAACATCCATCGGTTGTATATCGACAGGGCAATGGAACAGAAGTACCAACTCGAGATGTAAATGCCAAACAGCTGCCAATTCATTGGTGTGCCTGTTCAATGTTCTATGGTAGTGTAGCTGCTTAGCGCGTAATTAGGAGACTTTTGCAAAGATATCGCTTTCGACAGTGACAGAAAATGGAAAAAAGCGTTCGAACGGATAACAGATTTATCGGGACTGCTTACCGCTTAATGAAATAGGATAGTGAGTATATTCCAGCTTCCATCCGCTACGTGTTTTCAACCCTGGTGTTTCAAACTGGCGTATGCTTGTGACTTTCTTTCCTGTATTACATGTTTATATATAACGTTTATTCAAACATATTTTTTTTTCACTATCATAGGATTTAAAGTTTCCGATGAAAGCTGCGCATGGACGGTACACGAACTTGAGGGAGGTATGCATATGTACGGGATATATAATAGTGGCATATAGCTACAAAAATTTGTCACATCTTCTTCTTTGGCTGTAAAGGGACAAATGTATCTAGGCTCACGTGGCTGGGCGGCGTGTGTCCTCTCGAAGTACTATCATCGACAAGTTCAGGTACCACCGGTGGTTTTGATGGGATTGTGACCATCGGTCTTTCTTCCACCACTGGTTTTATATCAAATGCATTACCTTGTTCAAAATCCCCGAATTCGTCATCATCATCATCAGCAGCAGCAGCAACTGCAGGTGGATCGCCCGCATCCTCCTGGCTACGCTCAACATTCACTTCAAGGGTTTTACTTGTAGGATGGTTACGGACTGCATTATTAGGTTCCGGTGTACTTTCCAGATCTGGTTTTGACTGGTGTACCCCGCTATCATGATGCGTGAGTTCATCCACATCGAATTCAAGATCACCCTCTTCGTGGATCGTCTCTTCCACTAAATCATGTATCTGCGTGTCATGCATATCAATCGGTATAGTTGAATCGCCAGATTCTCGTATTTTTTTTGCACCACCCTCTGGCTTATCATGTTTTTCTTTGTGGTTATGCTTGGACTTATGCTTTCCCTTGGACCGACCCCCAAAAAACCATAATGCCGACCGTCTTTTCGATTTATGTTTGGGAAAACTCTCAGTAGGATCTTTCTTCTGCTTCGGCAGTTCACGAGCAACAAATTTCTCTAATGGATTGACGTGGAATGAGGAGTTTTGGAACGGATTCTTCTCTGGAGATGTTACACTACTAGAGCTGGTGCTGGTTCCCTTCGTTTCGTTTTCGGAGTCTTCAACGCCCCTTAATATGTAATTCCAAGACCGAGGACTACGGGGTACCTTTTCCATCTCTTCACTGACAATCCTAAATAGTTTCTTATTAGTGGGTTCCCTTTCTGTAGGTATGGCGTCTGGCTCCTCGTCGTGCTTTGAATCTTGAGGTAAAAAGATCTTCTCGTCTTGACTATGCTGCTCGCCGTTTGGATGGTTGCTGCTCCATGAAAACACTACTGGTGTTTCCATTTGTAAGACGGGGGATGCGCTCAGAGGCACATTCGATATATGCTGGTCTTGATACCAATTCCTTGATATTGACACGGCTTTAGAAAGTACGGTGCTCTTATCCACGGAATATACCTGAGCCTCAGCCGGATCATACCTTTTGGAATTGCATAGTTGATTCATGAGTTTTCTACTTCCCTCAACTTCATTCAACATATCATAAAGACTGGCGTCATTTGGAGGTATCTCATCCTTTGTGTCCTGAGGAACTCCAGGGAATTCTGGTCCAAATACACTATTCAATAACTCGGTTACTTTGTAGTTTGCTCCAAGTTCACCTTCCATTTAGCATCAACACATATACTCAATTGTATTATGGTGAAGGGTACTTCCTGGCGGGTTCTTGCTCGCACATATCGCAGTATATAATAAACCTGAAATTTCAGTTTTAATTCAAGGACTGAGAATGATAATTTTTTTTCCATAACTAATTAAATACATAAGGATAATATCTTATAGATCATCTCAAGCATCAACAGCGATTAAACAATTTTGCAGCTCCCTCAATGTTACAGACGAAACTGCCACAGTTCCCAAAATATAAGGTAGATATCTCTTTGTTCAGAGATGTCCAGAACTCAAATGAACTGAAGACGAAAGTTGCAGAACTTCCGTATGCGTTCATTGACGCCAAGACGATTTGCTCCAGGGAGCAATTACTCTCAGCAGTGTATAGGGCACTGGATGAAGTAACTTATAACAAAATGCGGACTAAGTCGCTTCATTCCGAATGTTTGTTGTGTCTTTCTCCAACATCGAATATCGGGGACGCCTTCCATAAATTTGGCATCAAGGAAGACTCAAGAGAGGTAATATGTTTACAATTGAGTAAAGTCGAGCAGCATGAAGTTCCACCTTTCCATGTCTTTGTTAAAGGCATAGAGGTTGCATTTGATGATGAGCATTTAGGGCAATTTTACGATAAAGAACTGCTCAGGAGAATATATAAACTAGATTCGTCGTCGCAACCTCAATCCAGGGAAAGTTTATCCCGTGCAGTGGTTAACGCAATCCATCTGAGAGGACTGTAGAAAATACCTATGTATATACGAGGTTTAGTTAATTTGATAAAATACGACAAGAACAAATGAAAAGAAAGAAAACACAGCAGTGTGTCAAATAGGAAAGAATGGAAAGGACATTCATTCATTTCGCTTCGACAGCCTTGTCCCTTTTGTAGTTTGCAAAATGGTTTACCAGTTCCAGTTCTGTGGACAACGTGTCGTATCTGTAATTGATTCTGATGTCTGGTACGTTTGTCTTCCCGACATCGTTACCGTCGACACCGGACTTTTCGAAGTCCTTCCCGATCCAGTGTTGTTTGATTTGGGCCTCCCACCCACTTTGCAGCACGGAATTCCTTGCCAGTTCGCACATATCAACGTTAGATAGTTTGTAAATTTGCGCCGCGACGGAGTATTCCTCAATCAGCGGTTCCCTCGTGTACGAGAACTGTAACGGATCATCCGTGGACAGGGAAACGTTCAACCCTCTTCTGAAGTACCTTGGGAATGGGTTCTTATCGTACGTGAGGAAAAGTGCGTTGTTCGACAGGGGGGACATGGCAATAGGAACTTGGTCTAAGTAGTACAGATACTGGACAAATGGCACTTTTCTCAATAGAATCCCGTGTGAGATACCTTGAGACAGCAAATAGGCTGATACCAGATGCTCTGGATCCCCGGCCTCCCCACAATGTGGTCTTAGCACCAGAGTTGGGAACCCTCTCTTTGCTCTCCATTGGTTCAACGAAGCCATACTAGAGTATAAGCAGTAAAGGTAATAAGAGTAAGGGGGGTTTTGGGCAGCATCCCACAGGGAAGGTTTTGGGTATTTTTTGTGGAACCGACGGTCCACTTTGGACTCGTCATCCACGGAGTCGAATCCGATAACTCTTTCCAAGAAGACGTGTAGTTTAGGGTGCGATTGTGGGTTTTTGGTCACCTCGAACAGTGGCTGGAACAGGTTTTTGCAAACATCGAAGAACGTCTCTACCAAGCCTGTTTTTTTGTATATGTCATACAGACGAGGGATTTGGATCAACCACCGAACGTTGTGTGAGATCAGTTTGTTGTCGATGACCCACGCAGCAAGCTTGTCCCACTCGTCCAGGGATCTCCCGTAGATGGAGATTCTGTACTCGCAGTTCTGGTACTTGGAGTTCTCCAGGTCGAACAGGACCTGTTTGGTAATATCGGCCAGGTACGACCCGTTGATGTAGTTGTTTGTCTTCAAGAAGATCTCTCTCAGACGGGATTCACCTATAGGGTTGTACTTCAAGTTGAATTTATCGAACCGGTGGAAAGTGTCCTTGTGAGCGTGCATGTCCAGAGTGTCGATGGACAGATCGTAACCCGTCAGGTTCAAAGAGCGGAACACCTCGTCCAAAGTAAGTACTTTCCCATCTCTGAAAATGACCTTTTCGTCCTTATTGTGTCTCAACTTGTACTTGATGAAACGCAGCAGGTGCTTTTGATTCATACAGGCAGAGTGGTGAACGTGAGTGTCCACTTTCCTGACGTTGTAGAAGTCCCTGTGTGGATTCCTCTTGGACACGCTCGTCTCCTGGTATTCGTTCAGCAGATAGTACAGGTTCCAACGCGCCTCCAAGTACTGTAACCTTCTAAACGCGAAGGACTTAGCTGGCCCATCAGACGAGATGGAAACCATTTTGTCCAAGTCGAGGTAGTAGTCGCGCAGAGTCGGAATATTTGCAATTAGATCCCCCCTGTCGCCAGCTCTGTTCACCGCATACGAGTCGTCCTCGTTGATGAAGTAGTCCCATTCTTTATCCTCACCAGGGATGATGCACTTGGAAAAGTCGAATACTTCAGCGTCCGGCTTGTTGACCACGGGCACGACGGTCTTGGTGGCGTCGTTGTAGGATGGCCGAGGAGGTGGCGGGTATATTTCCCAGTCTGTGCTGTTCTTCGGATTCTGGTCGTTGCGTTGCATCGACAACCCTTGGTACTTGGTCCTCAATTCCCTACAGTACTCCACTTTGGAGTACAAGTCGACCAGTTCAGGGGAAGGGTTGTCTCTTACTTCCTTGGACGTATCATCGACGAGCATCCCATCTTGTACGACGCGGAGTCCTTCGTGTGAACCTGTGGGTCGACCCATGCGGGTGCACTCTTCAAACTGGGGACTGTATTCTGCGCACCCGCGGAGAGAGTCCTCGTCCTCTCCTTTGAGGGTGCACCGTGCAAGTGGCTGCCCAATAATCGCCGGGTTCACTCCCTTCTCATCGACTGCGATCTTTTTGTTGTTATTCTCCAGCAATTGCCTGCTCTCGTGGTACGAGAAGTTTGCCGTCTGGAGCTCCGTGTTGGAATTGGTCAATTCCAATTCTCCGGACAGCTTACCGTCCGCATCAGCTCCCTCCACGTCCTCATTCACGGCCATACTCGACATGGACTCTTCAAACCCGTCATGAGACGGTTCTGCCTCCAACGACATATGTTGAAACTTGTCCTCCGTATGTTCCACGTCCATTCTGTCAAGATATAAAGGGGAAAGGAGCAGTATAAATTCAATTGCGGGGGTCGAATGTACGTCTTATAAAAACGAAAATAAACAAACAAATCTACCACAAAACCTAAGTTAGATCAAATACTTCCCTCACTTCAAAAAGAACTACCTGATTGTATAACCTCTAAGTGGTTCAATCCTATGTATATATATATATATATATACAATATCGTCACAGATGAGTGTCCCTCCTATATAACAGTTCCTTTTTCCTTTTTCTTAATTCTTACGCCCATCGAATTCTCCCTATTAACAGAATTTTAATAATTCCACCCAGACACCGGGTTTTACCATTTGGGGTGGTACTGGTGCGTGGGTGTTTATTTTAGGGCTTGGTGCGGGGTTGCAAAGTGTTCTTTTTGAAATTAGGGCTTGGTTTTAGGGGACAGTTTTTCCGGTTTTGTGTTATATTTCCCTTTTAGGATGGTATGTGTCCGAAACAGGGAATTTTTGTTTCTCTGTTTGGGTATTTCCCCATTTGGAATGTAATAGGGAAGGTCATAAATGTGGGACCCGCACGTGGAATTTAGAAGGAAAGTACTATTCCGATGACCTGTGCTGTTCTTCTCTCTTGTTGTGTGAGAATACATATCTGTTGAGAGTGGGTAAAAGGCAGTGTGGTTTATCTCGGAATCTGCTTCTTGCATCTTCTCTAGTCAGTACGAAAGCCCTGTAGGAGAACTTTATTTGCAAGATGGATCTGAAATATTTGGAACCCGGGAGTGAACCAGAAAGGCTCAAAGTTCCAGAACTGAGGCGTATCCTCACGGAGAATGACGTGGAGTACTCTCCTAACGCCAAAAAGAAGGCACTTGTAGCGATGTACCACGAGTTTATTGACCCGTTGCTACCAAGTCTGAGGGAAAAGTTCCAGTTTAGTGACAGTTCCAGTGGTACCAAGAAGAGGAAAAGAAGGTCAGTGAGTCGTGATGTTACAGAGGAATCGGATGATAGTGACGGGTCGCTGTCGTCAGCGTCTTCTGTGGATGATGCTATCTTGGAGAGGTTACGCAGACCCTTAGAGACACCACAGAAGAAGAAACAGAGAGTCATATCGTCGGATGAAAGTGTACACAAAGGCGTGCAAAGAACCCCCATCGTGGATAAACTCAACGGTAAGGAACCCGTGAGAACACCACAAAAGTCTGTCAAGATCACGGAATTTGGCACATCGTCGTCAGAAGAGAGTGATAATGACACACACTCTAGTTTAACAAGAAGTCTGAACAGCCAGGGATCGAAGAGTTCCAACCAGGCGGGGGTCAAGTACGATTTTTCTTACAAGAGAAGAACTTTGTCTCCGGATCTAAACAAACTGAAGATTTCTCCAGCGTTTGCCAAACAACTCAAAAATACCCGTAGTAGAAGCAGCGGTGACTCCACTAGGGAATGGGACACCGCACCCTCGCAGAGGCGTAAGGTCTCTACACACCCTGATTCAGGGAGGGTTTCCGGTTTTGAATCGGACATTAACACATCCAACACAAACGCAGCCAATACGGCCGGAGACAACGACGAGCCCGTCGGAGAGAATTCAGAAGCGTCACGGTTGGTGGATTTCGAAAACATGCCGCAATTCAAAGAAACAGGGAAGGAGGCTTCCGAAGACGTACCACTTTTGGCAGAAGAAGGACCAGACGTAGACGTGGTTGATACTTATCCGGAGGACGATGACATTGTCGAACTCGTCGATCTAGACGAATCCGTCGACAGGAGCACGTTCAACATGGATTTGCTTTCTAACAGTGAAGTCGAAAAATCTCAACAAAGAGCAGCCGCAATGGAAAATGAACTTTCACCTGAGTTTCAAAGGTCAGAGGAGGAACGGGATTCAAACACTGTGTCCCCAAGCAGTATGTCAGATTCAAGTGAAGATGACGAAGCCATACTAATAAGTGAAGATGACGAAGCCATACTAATAAGTGACGAAAAGGAGTCTACTAGCACAAGCGTAAGTTCCTCGGTAGATCTGCCCGTCAAGCGTACCAAGAAACCGGTTTTATCTTTCCTCAACTTAATAAAGAAACTGTTCTCCACACTACTGAAACTTGCCATTTTTGCCATCTTTCTCACAACTGTGTTGCTAGCCATATGGTATAGAAACGAAAAATTATACACTGGTTTTTGTGGACATGGAATGGTTGCGCCGTCCCTTCAGGAGCTGGCCCCAAGTTACAAATTTATGGCACATATTGATGATCTCTTGAAAGGGTATAAACCTCATTGTATTCCGTGCCCAGAGAATGCAATTTGCTATCCGTACCTGAAAATGAGGTGCAAGCCAGAGTACAGATTGGAGCGGTCAAAACTGGCATTCTTTGACCTGTTCCCGATCCCTGATAAGTGTGTCAAAGACAGCCAAAGAGAGAAACTGATTGCGGAGGTGGTTAAGAAATCATTGGAGTTTTTAAGAGTGAAAAACGCCCAAATAGAATGTGGGGAGGGCAATAACGACATTGTGAGCGGAATCTCAGAGGGAGACTTGTTCCAAATCTTCGAAGAGGCTAAACCGTCCTTTTTGGATAATGAACAATTCGAAGAACTCTGGGAAGATGTCGTCTGTAAATTGAAGAACGAACCCGATATTATATACAGGCAAGTGAGTGATTTTGAATTATTTTCCACAGAGACAATGAAGAACACGTTTACTAACAGAACCAAACAGTTACACGCCGCTGAAAATGAATTTACAAACGAAGTCGCCCAAAACAATGGGGCCAATGAGGTTCGTGAGAAAGAGAAATCTGTTCAGCACAGATACAGCTCTTTAAAGTCAAACTATTTGAGATCATTTTCGAAGAAATATATCAGCTTGAGATGTCAATTTGAGCAGGACTTTTACAGAACTTACCAAAGATATAGATATTTTATCTGGGGAGCACTCGGTATTATTGCAGTTATCAAGTATATTGAGCATCGCTTAAAGGAACACTTCCGGGAGAAAAAGCTAGTAAATGACCTTGTTGAGAGAGTTATTGCGAAACTAAAGAAGAACAAGGAGGAGAACAAAGAAACTTCCTTTTTGAGTGCAGTCCAATTGAGAGATTCATTTCTTTCTGGAGAGGGGAATCTGAGGTATAGAAATAGTATATGGAACCGTGTGACTAAAGTGGTGGAGACTAAAAATACAAACATCAAATCCGATTTGATTGAGGTACACGGCGATATTATGAAATGTTGGAAATGGATAGGAGAGACTACTCCATTATCCGAAATGTCTAAATAGTATCTCACCTCTTCCGCTCCTGATCTCGAATGTGTACGTCTCAAGTGTATATGTAATGCCAAAATGATTATTATGATGAGAACTTTTCTCCATCTGTGAATTTGAAGATAACAACATTATTTAGTATGTAGTATATTTTTAGATAGTGAAAATAAAAAATAATTCATGGTTTCGTTTATTAGGCGAGCAAAATTCTGACGTTTCGAATATGTAGTGGATATTAGAATTTTTAGAAAAGGTCATATGCAAATGAAGAGAGAGCTACAGAACATATCGTTCCAACCTCTCCTTAAATAAATATGTAATGGGTCAAGGGTTGCGTTTAGGAAGAGCCATCGGATTTATCTTAGGTCTCCCTACTTCACGGCGCACTGTTCTTGGTTGCGTCGTGATGGGGATCGCCATATGGGCATTGGAGTGGACAACAGTGGATGGTGGAGCAAATCTGTTATTGTTTGGAGGAGGTCCTGTCTGGGGAAGAGGAGTAGCCGGTTTATGAGGTACGTAATTTGTCTTGGCGGTCGCTCCACCCTCAGTAGTGGTCATGTTCTCAAATGCGGGGACAGCCTTACCCTTTGCGGCAAACTTTTCGTATGCCTTGTCTCTGTTGAAATTGGAATTTTCGTTCTTAGTAACGTTTGCTGGTACTGGTTTGGAAGAAGTTTGATCAATCGTGTGTTTGATTGACTGTGCTTGATAGTTTGGATCAAAGTAGTTCTCCTGTGGAATTTCGGAATTCTTTTTCTGTAGCGATGAAGCAGCTTTGGCCGTTACAAAAGTGACTGGATCGTTACTTGGTTCAATAGCTTTATCACTCCCCTTGTGTCTGCTGCCTTGACTTAGGTCGTCATCCGGAAAATCGTCGCTAAACATCATTGAGTCGTCCAATAAATCCTCCTGTTCCTCCACAGTCATACCTTTTGCCTGAGGTGGTTTCCCATTGACAAGCTCTCCGACGTACCGGTTTACTTTTTTGGTCATATCGTTATCGGCCACCGTATTCTGTCGTATATTTTCTGGTCTGAGCGAAGCGCTCTTCTCTTTTTCAGAGGGTTCTGGTTTTACGTTCGAGACAGCTATTTGAATCAGTTGCCTTTTCTTGTTAGGAAAATCTCCGTTCCTGTTTCCATTGTTGTCGATGGTGTTAGATCTCGAAACCTCGCTAATCTCATCTGACGGTCTGAACAGGTTCCCCTCATCAAAATCAGGAGGATCAAACTTGACTTTGTCGATTTTGGCCAAAAAGTCCTTGTCGTACAAACAGTTGCCCAGCGCATTACCAAACCCTCTTAGTGACCTCTTGAGTGCATCTGTGACGGCCGATTTCTTGGCCCTCTCAAAGGCAGCAGCTTTTCTCCTCTCGTTTTCTACCGTACCATACCCTATATCCTCCCTATAGGTTCCGTTAGCCAACGTAACCCTAACTATGGCAGTGCAACCTACGCAGAATTTGCCCTGTCTCTCATCTAGAAAATCTATGATGACATTCTTTACTTCGGTCGACCACCCGTTATAGCCAAAGATCTGGTTAGCAAGATTAATAGCTCTCCAACCTTCAATATATGCCACCCTGCTGGTCCCAAAACCTACTCTCTTGGAGATATACTCTGGGCCTAGCTTTTTATCCAACTTAGCCTGAATATCATCCGAAGAGTGCTGAAAGCACTTCTTATCCTCCATGTTCTGAAAGCTGGATAACTAAATAGAAGAAAGAAGAAAGGAGATAAAGTAACAACAAAGAAAAACTTCACCCTAGATCCTACAGACGTATTCCCTTATCAGGTCGAACCTCCAGCCCGCAATCTCGACCTGCTTCCCTAACAAAGCCAGCTTTTGCCATCTCGTTTCTGTTCAAAAGATGCAGTTATATTTTTTCTCCATATCACGTGCACTCCAAGAATCAAAGAAGAAGAAAAATGAATAAAAAGATCAAAGTGAGAGATCCTTCACAGTGTTTGCGGTTCCATGTTGGAGCTGTGTTCGGTTGTCTGGATTGCTAACGGTGAATTGTGCTGTGGTAGGAGCAAGTGACAGTTGTTGTTTGTTTACCGGATGGAGTCGCATAGTGTTGTTAACGCACGGTTCAGCTACCATGCCATCTTCAGCGATATCTGTAAGACTAGGTTTAACCATCTAGTGAGGCGGTTGTTTTTGACGACCACGGTATTGCAAGCTGTTGCCGTGCAGCTGCTGACAAACGCGTTTGCGTCGCCGTTGGAGAGTGCGTTGCTTGTTGTGCCCAAGATGCTTGCGCTATATGTGGCTGCTCTGCTGATTATAATAACGAGGAAGAACTATCTACATGTGAGATCTCTTGGTTACTCTACCGTTTCGACGCAAGCTTTGGGCCAGATATTTTTGTTCCGGTTTACCGTGTATCAGCTGATATTTTCTGTCAGCAGTTTTGCAACCGCATTGGCCATTGGGGACTGTCTCGGGCTCTCGTCAGGCTCGCCTGTTGCGTACAATGGGTCATTGTATGGACAATTCTACAGACTGTACGTCTGGTTGTTGATCCCAACAATTTACAATCTGCAACATAACTTGTTTGATTTGGATAAATTGAGCTTTAATTTCGTGAGACAGTTTCAACCGCCTCAGACGTACATAGCGTCCAATCTAACAAAGATGGTTTTCAAGTCTCTATTTCTGTCTGGCCTTTTAACTGTGCTATCTCCGTTTGCGTTTGCCCTTTTGGCACCCGTTTGGTACACTGGTATTTTGTCAGCACTCAAATTGGCCGTTTTGTCATTCCTGGTCATCTTGCATTTCGAGTTTGTCAATATATCATTTGACGCACATTTGTCCATTGGCTGTTTGCATAAGGGTAAGCCCATCTCGTCGTTGTCCTCGACGCCTATTGAGACGCTTGTCAGTGGGCTAGCGTCGAAGAAACCGTTCACGAAGCTGACTGCCTTCCAAGAGCTGTCCTACAGAGCCACTTTGCTAGATCCATCTTTACGATTACCAATTTACGAAAACTCACATAGAGGCACCAACATGTGGCCAGTTATTATGAAGGAATGTTTAGCAGTCATCCAAGAGACTAACGAGACGGTCGGGAAATATTTGACCACTGTGGAGAGAACTTTACAAGGAACTAGTAAGCATGAGCGTTTAAACCCAACCCCAGAGTTTTCAAATGAACCTCTCTTTGGCAACTCGCCGTCCTTGTCGAAGCGTGGCTTCCGTGATGATCACAACCTCAATTCCGATGTGGTACCGAATGGTATGGGATACCGCACTATGCCCCTACGCGATGAAAATATCTTTCTTAACAAATATGATCGCCTCAAGCGTAACGATATCAATAGCGCTATATACAGGGACGAATTTTTGTCTCCAAGGTACATTGACTCTCAACACTCTGTGAACGACACCATATTCACTCACAATACAAAAATCTCCAAGTTGATATCTCTGATATCCAATAGGTTACAAAGAGTGATGACCAATTTTTTCTTCCCATCCACCTTGCCGATTGATGGTATCATGGGGAACAAAATGCAACTATCCGTGTTCGAGGCCTGGTGTCTATCCAAGAGTCGACAAGCGGAAAAACTTGTGCCCCTGTCAATATGCCATGCAGAAAGCGTTGTTTCGTTGATGGGGTTCCTAATAAACGGACTGGAGGAATCGCCAAGAGGCCACGTCGTAGCATCTGTAGGTGACGTGTTGAAGCAATTGGTAAGATCTGTTGGTATCTTGGGCAGGTTCTCGGACTGGAATCCAGATGTGCAACGTAAGAGTGGCACTACGAACAAGGAAGATGATAACTCATTGGATGTTATTTCCATACTGTACGAGTTGTCCATCAATGCATTTTTGGAGATCGTGTTAAAGTACGGCGTGCTACTAAACGACGTCCACCTGGATGATGATGTGGTCAAGTTGAGCAAGTGGGTATTGGACATGTGTGACGCATGAGCACCGCGCAATATCCATGGACAGTGAATGGGTTGATACAACCCAGTTGTGAGCATATAGCTGCGTATATATATATATGTATACACATATATTTGTCTACCACGGACGGTACGTCTCTACAAACCGGAATTGCTGCTCTTTGGAAGGAATGATACGGGGAGAACGAGGGGAATAGAAAAAAAAAAGATTAAGGAAGCCAATACATAAGAGTGCCGTAACGGGGAGACATATGTCAAATACGTCAACTAGAGTAAGAGGTTGATACCGTTCTTTTGTGTTCACGATGTCCAGTTTACCTTCCAGTTTTGATCGCACCAATGTGGAGTTGGAGGAGCTGTCTTTCTTTGAAAGGGTGAAATTCCACTGTAAGCAGCAACCACTGGTGCCAATTGGTGCTCTTTTGACGACGGGCGCCGTGGTACTTGCAGGGAAGCACATCAAGGGTGGTAATCAGGTTAAAGCACAGTACTATTTCCGTTGGCGTGTGGTTCTTCAAGGTGCTACTTTGGTTGCGTTAGTGGCCGGTTCATTCTTGTATGGTTCGAAATACACTCAGAAGAGCAGGGAGGATCAGCTTAGAGAGAAGGCCAAAATGAGGGAACAGTTATGGATTAAGGAATTGGAAAGAAGAGACGAGGCTGTCAAGGAGAGAAAGAAGCGCGCCGAGAGTGTCAAGGCAAAGACGCAAGAAAATGAAGGTGCCATTAGAAAACTTGAAAGTGAACTGGCAGAACTGGAAAATAAGCTGAAGGGTGACGAAAAGAAGTAATATGGACAACAAGCAATATCCTGTTAATATTATTTCCTCATGAAGCTTCTTTCACTGTCATTACCTCTCCGCGTTCTGCCCCACAAAGTGTTTTATCTGTTATTATTCCTCTAATCACTACTTTTCCAGGCTGCTTCGACCTTCACTCCCCCTTTGAAAGTCTTGTCGCTGAATATGTATGTATATATTTTATAGGCTGTTTTAGGATCACGTACCGTAGTAACGTCCGCTACCCTGCAGGCGGGGAGTAGGCCGTGATGGTAACAAGCTGCAACACACGTGATATCAAGGCCCAACTTTTACCAAATTTCTCTTTTCGCTGGAATTGAGAAAATGACACCTGTTATACCTTTGGAGATAGATGCTTCAAGGACTTGTCAGTAGGGTGTATATCCTTCGAAGGGCAAACAGCCAGTCAGTGTGGGGGGTCCTAATATCAAGGAGGTCAGATAACGAAATATATAGCTTGGTCTCGGATCTTAGTTTCTCACTCTAGTGCCCTGTTCGTTATGCCGGAAGACGATAGTGTTTTACTGTTGGAGCCACCTATACAGTGCTCCATCTATTCTTCAGATCTTGATCTGATAAACACGAATATATCTCTAAACGTACACCCGAAGACTAAAATATATCGGCTGCTTCAATACGTGCATTTCCAAGTTTCAAAAAATCAAGGGTATGGTACTACTGACCCACTTAGCGATGTGTCCGGAGAGTCCAAGCAGGATCTGGATTCTGTGAGAAAGTTTTATTTGAAGTATAAAGACAAAATATGTGGGTTAGATACAAAATTGGAGGATGTGGACCCACTCAAAGAGTCGCGGGCGTCTCTGGAGTTCTGTTTTGAGAGGGACACCACTGCAAATTTAGTACCGGAGCATAATCTAGATTACGATAGGGATCTTGAGTTCAATTCCGTGAACGTTATATTTGAAGTGAACATGCTCTCGACAAAGGGGCCCGTCCACATGTCTCAAAAAGTGAATTTCCCATTAAGTATTCGTTGCTCTAAATTGCAGAAACAAGTGTTGGACACGGTCAAATCTGAAGAACAAACCGGTGAATTTTGTAGGATACAGGGGGGTCACACCATAAACGATTTTGTAGCGTTTAAAGTGAAGGGTGCCGATCGGTCGACAGACCTCGTGGGTGATTGTGCCGATGTGTTTCTGGATTCAGCTTTGGAGGAACAACTAGACATCAATCTACTGCCTACGAGGCACAGCACTGTTGTCGTGATGTTCTACATATTGCATCAGTTGATACCATTCGACTCTAACACACATTACGCTTCCCTCGAGCTCATCTCTGATGCCAAGTTTTTCACCAACACGATGCATGTCACGAAATCCACAACTGTTTTGGATGTTAAAAGATACATCAGCCAAACCTGTAATACGTATGCCTTGAATGTTCCCCTCGATGAAATCAAGTTGGTTTATAAGGGGCAAAAAGTGCACGAGAAAAACTACGCTGGTCAAGATGCGCTGATAACAGACTACACTCGGGACGATTTGAGTGCCGCTGTTCACGTTCAATTAATGTGCACAAGCGGCACTAAGATTGATACGTTTTGGGTCGAATCGTTGATACGTGAAAAGGAAGCCTTGCATCCTTGTATGCCACTTGAGCAGACCTCTAGTTCTGTAGACGTACCAGCGACGTCGGATAGTAATGCTAAGCCGCCCCAGGAGGCTCATACTTCAGAAGTTGATGATGAATCCATAAATTCCGTTCCACAGACACCGGAGGGTGATACGGTAGAAACTCTTACGACGATAGACCCTACCATTGTACATTACATCAAGTGTCTTACTCCAGATGGGACAGAGGTGTTTTTGGAGGCCAATCGTTCAGAGGCATTGAACGTTACGTTAGAGGTGGAGGGATTCAAATTCTCGTTATCTTCGTACCAATACACTATTACTGACAAGTATGTGGAGATTGACGATTCGATACTAAGAGCCGTGGAGGGGAAACTCGGAATGGATATTGAAGAGGACCGAACAGCTGATGTGGTCCAGGGGGGAGGAGATCAAGTACAAACGTGGGACGTTACCATGTTACGCCATTTAAGAACGGCGGTATTCTTCTGTATACTTGTTGGGAAAACGGTTTGGATGGTATTCAGTGGCACTTTTTTTCTTTTCATCTTTCTGTTTGAGCTTTCTATCTTTGTGCCCTTGAAATATCTTTGCATCTTAGCGTTTTGCTTTGGTATAAGGAATATTATGTCGCGACCAGAGATATATACGCAATGGGTAGATTTTTTCCATTTGGACGCTATCAGTAAGAGGACGCTTACGAGTCTGAAACAGTTTTTGGATAGGCGGGACATGCCCAAGTATTTCTACAAATCCGTTGCGGAGAACGATGAGTACATTAACGTGTTTTCCATACCGCCACTGAGGACATGTAGACTGGATCTGTATTGGGATGCTGGGATCAATTGTGCCAATGGTCGTGTTAGCGCTGACTGCTTGCAAGAGTTATTCGGGAAGGTCGCGAATGGTGAGTTCCCAGCTTCATCTATGACGGTACTTTTGAGAAAGCTGATGGAAGTTTACGAGACCCAGCCCAGGATTTTTCAAGAGGATGCCGCACTCAGGAAATCCACGAACGGGATATTCGAATTGATAAGGGACGAGCAAGAGTACAGGTCCAGACCCGGGCTGCCCCTGTACAAGAGGGTATTCCAGAGTGTATTACGCAATGTCAGGAATCTTGCACCCTCTTACATGCTTCAAAAGTTGCTGGAAAAAGTCGTGCCAGATCCAGAACATGATTACTACATCGTGGGTGCACTCAAGAACATGACACTGTTCCTGCTGCTACTCGTTCCAGGCCTCAACACGTTTGTCGACAAAGTGGTTGAGGAGTACACAGAGAGGAGGAAACAGAGAGAGAGGGAGATGGCGGCGGCGACAGCGGCTGCAGCAACGGCGGCTGCAGAGAGCACTGCAAGGGCCCGTAGCGAAGAACCAGCAGAGGCAGACTCTGCAGACTCGCCCATTGAGCGTCTTCCGACAACGACAGGCTACGGGGCGATGACAACGGGTGCGAATGTAAACGTAGGCGGCAGCCAAGACGAACAAGAGTAACACTTGCCTGCATGCGGGAATGTAGCATTGTATACGTTAATTCTGTTAGTGTTAGAAAATCTCATTATCTAAGAAAGGGACGAAAATGGACCGTTCTTATTTCGGAAGGGAGCGAAACGCATAGTATTACGAGCAAGAGGCGCTGTGGGAATTCGGAAACCCTTGCTTCACCTTGCCCCACTCGGTACAGATCAACACCCTCGGATGTGTAAGCCGTTCTGCCGCCACCATCTCTTGCTACTACAGGCTGCCATCCGGCTCCCGCAACGACGCTGCGACGCACCCACACACCGCGCCACGGCGCGAGAGGGGTTTTCGGCTTTTCGGTCTTCTCTTACAGATGCCCTGTGCGGGCTTGCAGTGGCTCGGGTCGCCTCTTACTAAGAGACAATAGGTCGAGAATAGTTTTCTGCTGAGATGAGCGTGCTGTTTAAGGGTGACCGTGGGGGACCTTGTAAGCGAGAGGGGGGGGAGGGGGCAGGTTGAAGACGAGTCAAGTACCTGCAATTATATAAAAAGAAGGAATTGAATCACGGTTTTCTTGTTCGTTTTGTAGTTTGCGTTTTTGCAATATTTTTACATTTCTCTCCTGATCTTGACAACCAACCAACCACATCCCCATCCATACACACAACCTAATACACATAATGGTCGCTCAAGTTCAAAAGCCAGCCCCAGCTTTCAAGAAGACTGCCGTCATCGATGGTGTCTTCGAAGAGGTCACCTTGGACCAGTACAAGGGTAAGTACGTCGTGTTGGCGTTCGTCCCCATGGCCTTCACCTTCGTGTGTCCAACTGAAATCGTCGCCTTTTCCGACGCCGTCAAGAGATTCAGGGACATTGGTGCCGAGATCCTGTTCGCCTCTACGGACTCCGAGTACACTCTGCTAGCCTGGACCAACGTCACCAGAGCCGATGGTGGTTTGGGTTCCGTCGACATCCCTCTGCTGGCCGACACCAACCACTCCCTATCCAGGGACTACGGTGTCCTGCTTGAGGAGGAAGGTGTTGCTCTGAGAGGTCTGTTCGTCATCGACGCCAACGGTATCGTCAGACACATCACCATCAACGACTTGCCCGTCGGCAGAAACGTCGAGGAGGCTCTAAGAGTCGTTGAGGGTTTCCAGTGGACCGACAAGAACGGTACGGTCTTGCCATGTAACTGGACCCCAGGTGCCGCCACCATCAAGCCAACCGTCAGTGACTCCAAGGAGTACTTCAAGGAAGCCAACAAGAAATAAGTAAAGGGTTAAAGAGAGATTCCGGGGAGGACCGGTTTCCTCTTCTTTATTTTTTTGTTCTGGCCTCTCTCGCTTATATAATGATATCATTTTTCTTTACGTTGCTCAACTGTAGAGGCAAACGATGATGAGGAGAAGTTTAGATTTTATACATTTTTTGTACCCTTTACAGTTAGCTATTTTATAAATCAATAACCTCTACCAACTGTGCTGTGACCACTGCGAAGGTCTGAATGAAAAAATAATTGAATTGAAAAAAAAGAAGTGCGATAAGATCTGGGCCTTACAATGTTTTAGCCACAGTTGGTGACTAGGTTGCCACCAGAAGTGCGAATGGCACAGTTCGTATACCCACGTAATCAATGTGTTGCACGCGAGTGTGCGTGGTTGAATAAACCATGTAAAGTTCAGGTCGGTTAGCAACTCCTACGTATGTGACCGTGATTACTCGAGCGTCCCAATCAGGAATACAGCCACAATCTCTCGACCACGAGTGTCAGTCCGGCCTCCCCTAAGAGACCCTCCGACACGCCGCGCGACGTTGTACGAACTATTCGCGTTCTGCCTCCTGCCCTCGACGCGAACGCCCCAAAAGGACGCTCCAAAAACAGATATCTGGCGACGCGTCGCGGCTCTCAGAAAACACCGCAGAACACAGTTGTGAAGAATGCGCCCGCTACAAATCATATTTCCCCTTTGGGGAAGACCTGTCCCAAAAGGGGAAACCACTTTCTGGAGACGCTGCCTCGATGCGGTATAGAGATGGGGCCTGCAGTAAACACAACATTTCGAGGTTCCCGAGGGCTTAGCGTTCTGGGCACGGTACGTCGAGGAAATGCCCAATTGTTCAGTCCCAACTAATAATAATTTGACTGCTGGATCGGGACACGATATTGGTTGGTCTCGTTGTTCGCTTTTCTTTTGTTTACTTTTGCACGGTTGTTTTTTGGCGCTTTTCCTTTCATGTTCACTTTTGGCGTGGTTTGGGTAAATAACCCAGGTCCATATATAAACGCGGATCTCTCAAAGTACGGAGGACCGCACCGTTGTTATTTCAATTCCCATGAGCAAACAAATTGATAAATAAATATCTTCTTACAACCCACAAAACCAGCTTCGAATATATACACACGGGTATTAAAATAAGCTGATCTGAATACATCAAAAAATGACATCAAATTTTGCTAGCTCAACCCCATTGCTGCCCTCCTTGGCATCTTTGTTCACAGAGGAGAAATCCCGCTCGGACCCGTGCTCACCACTACTGGACTCCTTCAAAAACAACTTCAAAAGTGACACACACGGAATCATCAGGTTACCGCCCCTCGGTATCAACCGCCCCAAATCTGTCGAAAGCGCCCTAAGACACACGGCGAGTCTGCCCAGCTTGGCTACTTTGAAGACTCCCGTGTCAGACGACGACGTCGAATACACGTCCAAGGCACCCAAAGACGATGTGTGGAAGAAGGCGATCACAGTTGAGGATGATTTGGAGAGCAGAAGCACAGCAGTCCTAGAGTCGGCCGCTCCACAACCGAAGAGTGCTGTCCCCTCAACACCTACCGCTATTCAGAAGGTAAAATCTATCCCAAACAATAACAACAACAGCGCACACAAGAAAGTGGATATGGGCGAACCCTTGAATGCAGTTAAAGCCACGTTGACCCCTACAACGGCAAGTAAAAAACGTGCGTTCGCATTCATAACACACTCTCAAGATACATTCGGTGTCAAAGAACCGAAAATTGACAACGCCCCACTGGCACGCAGGAAGAGAAGAAGAACGTCGACACAAGAATTGAACATCCTGCAAGCCGGGTTTGAAATCTGCCCCACGCCAAATAGACAACAGCGTGCGGAACTGGCCGAACGGTGTGATATGTCCGAAAAGGCTGTCCAAATATGGTTCCAAAATAAAAGACAGTCCATAAAGAGACAGAGGAACAACGCTGCAAACAAAGCCGCTGGTCATCTGACCCCAAACACAACCGCAACAAATGTGCCCACAGACAACAGTTCACACATCGATAATACCTCTCACATGGAGCGTACGCCAATCACAAACAAAGTCAAGATTCCCACCCTTGATTCCGGTCTAAAGGAACACTCTACTCCAAAGCTGCAAATACCGGACAGCATTGTAACACCAACGAAAAAATCACCCACGAGAAATGCTGCCTCCACTGAAAATGATTCTCCAGTGAAAATCAGTAACGCGACGTATACTCCATCTTCTTCAGTGAAGAGAGGTCAAGCGCTGACTTTCCACTTGAAAACGGATAAAAAAATATTAACGCCTTTGAAGACTTCCCCTAAGAACAAAGTCAACAAGTTAATTAATGGATACACTAGCGATAACGGACAGAACTCTAAAGCTACACATAACAGTCCGTCTGAACACAGGTTTCGCGCCACCAGTATATCGCCAGTGAAGAAAGGTGTGCCCAAGCTACATTTCAAGTCCCAAACCACGAGGGTTCCATTGAAGGATCTAGACACTAATATGTTCAAAAACTAAGAAAGAAACTAAACGATAGCGCGATCATTTATTTGACAAAATCATTGGTTTTCTCTGCATCACTTTCTTTGTATCTCCCACTTCTACGTCTTAATATATATTCATGAAATAATAATGGCAATTGCATTTTCTTATTCCAGATAAAGTTTTGTCTCCAAGAGTTGAGCGCGAAAACACTGAGAAATACAGTCGACGTCCTCACACGACAGAAATCTGTTTGAACTTTCTTTATTTTTTATTGTATTAATATATTCGATAATGTATATATAATGTGGAGGCGAGGTAATGATATTTAAGGATGAAGTAAGATAAAAAAACAACATATTACTATTTGGTTTTCTTTCTTCACGATTAGGATCTTCTTCTACCAGTGGTCTTAGTGTGTTGACCTCTAACACGCAAACCCCAGAAATGTCTGATACCACGGTGGGCTCTGATCTTCTTTAATCTTTCCAAGTCATCTCTCAATTTGGACTCGACGTTGTTGGCCAATGGGTGGTAGTCCTTACCGTCAGCGATGTCCTTCTGTCTGGACAAGAACCAAGCTGGGATCTTGTAGTGGGTTGGGTTTTGCATGATTTGGACAACTCTCTCCAATTCTTCCTGGGTCAATTCACCGGCTCTCTTGTTTAGGTTGATATCGGCCTTCTTACAGACCAAGTTGGAGTAGCGACGACCGACACCCTTGATGGTGGTCAAGGCGTAGACAATCTTGATGTTACCATCGACGTTGGTGTTAAGCAAACTGCAAATAAGTTTAGAATGTAAATTCAGATAAATTGTTAGTATATTGTAATGGGCATGAAGTGCAGCCAAGAGCGAACGTCGGAGTTGAAAAAAGAAGAAGGCACGTAACCTCGTAAGTGCTAACTCATTTGGTCTTCCATAAGAAGATGACAGCAGCTTTTGCGCATAACTATAGCTTTATTCTCTCGTATTGGAAAAATTCATCAATTAAGACTCCTCAAACAACTAAAAAACAGCACTTGGAGGTGGGGGAAAAGTGTTTTTAAACATACCGCAAAATGTGCTGGAAAGAACCTTGTTCCTGGACGACTAGAGACATATTTACTCGTTTATTTTGTCGGTTTGTGGCGTTTCAAGCTCTTTGAAGTAAACACCGTTTATACTGTTTTGTCTATATCTAACTTTGAAAAGTTTAGAACACCAAAAAATTTGCGTCCGCTTCACCAGTATGGATTAATTTCCCATTTGGGTGATTTTTTAGAAGCTATTTGGAAAACTTTCTAAACTTTTTTTCACTCAAAGATTGTGTCTGGGTTTATTTCAGCGTCATACAAATTAGTAAGTTCCTCTCCAGGTCTTCCCCAAGGCGTCCAAGAGTGATATGTACAAGTTGCATTAGTATGAATTTATATGAGCGTTTCCATCTACTGACTCTCTTGCAGTATCTGTATGTTGCTTGGCGACTGGCTGTATTTCTCGGCTAAGTACTTCAAAGCATCCACTTCAATAAATACTTTGCTAGCCTTTAGTATATCATTCACTTCAACGGCCTCGCTAGTAGCAATATCCACTTTTTTCTTAAAGCGGTCCGTGTATCTGATTAAGTTCTCTCTAGGTTCGTTCGTTACAAATAGAAGTCTTTTGCCCTCAAAGTTGTTTTCCTTTAGGAACTTCTCAAACACTCCGCCAATGTAATTAACTGTAGAATCGCTGCTGCTTGTCTCCACAATGTCTATCTTGTCCATATCAGGCAACTCGATCACCTTCTCAGCGTTCGATCCTCCAATCACATATATATTTCCCTTTTTATACTGTTGGGACAATGCACAATTGAATGCCAGGGCATAGATCTTCCTCGGTAAATCAGTGGTATAGTCGTTTGGCGCCGATCTTGCTAGTGCCCTATCCCCTGTGTGCCTTGTTGGAGAATTCGCGTCACCTGTTCTAGCATGGCCAGTACCCTTTTGGGGTCTGATCTTATGTCTGGAATACCCGTTTTCGCTTCTCCCCGGAGGGTTAGACGAGCCTACACGCCTGTTATTGTTCTCGTATACAACAGCTCTCCATAGTATATCACGTCTCAGTGGGGCGTTCAAAACTGGAGTTGGTATTGGAATACATGATATTGGTTCTAATGACGGGAACGCCCTTAGCGAAACCAAAGCGTATCTTGGAGGCAGTGCAAAATTGGGGAGCACTTGCTGAGCAGTTCTCCCACCGGTAGATTGGAATCTTACGCACCTGGACAATAATGAATTGCCTGGCTTATAAGGCATCATGTGAATCTCTGTATTAAAGATTGGACTAGCCCTTTGCACAGACGTGTTTGCAGCGTTAAGCCATATCGTCCATTTGTGATTAGTCCGAAAATGTACAAAGATATAATTTTCCGGGTAACATAATACTGATGGCCTCTGTATTGAGCAAGCTTAAACCCAGTAACCAACAAGAACAGTTTCCCAGCTAAATGCTGGTTCGAGTATATCTCGCACAAATCGACAGTACTGAGTATAACGAAAGACATCATCTTACGAAATCTGAAACGATAAGCTACTTTTACTTAGCTCTATTTCAAACTCTTTAATCACATACAATGTTACTCTACACCTTTTCTTAATCTTATTTGAATACGACATTACATTTCAGCTTGATAAGACACTCGTCTTCAACCAAACGGGGTGGCATCCTTCCTATGCACTTCTTTGCCATGGCTCTTGTGCACAAAACAGATACAAAATTGTTTGACTACTTCTTATTTTAAGACAATACACCCGTACATTTTTTATTTGGAAAATACAAACATTTTGTGCGTGATTTT
Source organism: Huiozyma naganishii CBS 8797 (assembly GCF_000348985.1). Lineage (NCBI taxonomy): Eukaryota > Fungi > Ascomycota > Saccharomycetes > Saccharomycetales > Saccharomycetaceae > Huiozyma > Huiozyma naganishii. The sequence goes on from NC_035923.1 coordinate 673,742, forward strand.
CCTATTTTGGAAATACACCGAACTGAAAAATATATAGCTCTCTGATGAAGCCAAAGCTCATACCAATTAAGAGTTGGGGCCTGCCAATTGCTTCATAGAGCTACAAGTAAACCGTTAAAATATAATAAGCAAACCAATACAAAATGGTATGTTGAGGCTCGAATAATATGGGAACGAACAGAAGATATTGGAAATTTGGTAAACGTTGCGTGATCTCGTTTGGAAAGCATGAGGAACTGACCTTTTTACATGGATCCAAACGAACGCTGACTCTTATTAGGTCGAATTATTGTTCAACAGGACAGTATATTTTCTCATGAAGGTATACTTTTTAAACGTGAGAGAGCTCGTTATTCCCTTTTTCCAAAAGAAGGAGGAATGATCATAAATGTAAACGAAGATTGAATGTTACCAAACGACACCATATTCTAATACTGTATCCACCATAACTATGCTTATGCACAGTTGTACTAACAAATCCGTATGAAATTATTATCAATAATAATTGCCATTTTTAAAACAGGGTAGAGTTAGAACAAAGACAGTCAAGCGTGCCTCCAAGGCCCTAATTGAACGTTACTACCCAAAGTTGACTTTGGATTTCCAAAACAACAAGAGACTATGTGACGAAATTGCCACTATCCAATCCAAGAGATTGAGAAACAAGATTGCTGGTTACACCACCCACTTGATGAAAAGAATTCAAAAGGGTCCAGTCAGAGGTATTTCTTTCAAACTACAAGAAGAGGAAAGAGAAAGAAAGGACCAATACGTTCCAGAAGTCTCTGCTTTGGACTTGTCCCACCACAAGGGTGTTTTGAACGTCGACAACCAAACCGCCGACTTGGTGAAGTCTCTTGGTTTGAGCTTGCCGCTATCTGTCATCAACGTTTCCTCTCAAAGAGACAGACGTTTTAGAAAGAGAATCTAAGGTGGAAAATGATAATCGCATTACTTCACAAAATATAAGTTAGTAGTTCAAGTATTGTACGTATTTCAAATTCCTTTTTGTATATGTTTCTTTCCGCCGTGTGTCAGTATTAGACGGGTTTTGTGATGGATGTGAGGAAAGTAGAACTGAAGCACTCCAGTAGGTAATACAGTACTGCCACCCGCTTCCTTTTTGTACTGGTCTTCAGTATTGTGTTTCAGCGAAAGTAAGGGGACGACAGTTTCTCCAAATGAGATTAGATATGGTGGGGGGGCGTCTTATATCGACTGGTGACCATAAAAATAATGACTTCGGTAAAATATCATACTATAAGTTTCTATCAATTTAATCCATAGTAATTCGGCTAATTTATTATGAACTAGATATCATATCTCGATGATTTATATAAAGTAGATGAACAAGTTAGGTGTCAGACAGCTATGTTGATAAATAACATGTTTGAAATTTGTAACGACTTTTGTGCAGGTACCAAAATATCATATCACAAATAATTTACTCCAAGTCCACTAATGACAAAGGTAATTCTCTTGCTTTTCTTGGTAAGTATGTATTCTTTTCTTGGGACTTTCCGAAGTATGTTGATGCGGTTTTCAGAATCAAACGATAATTATCGACATACTATTACGATGAAGTTAGATATAATATAAGAATTATTTTGGTGTTAGTTATCCGTAATTTTGCGGAAAAGAAATCAAAATCTCTTACGTTGACTCTATGAAATATTCATGGACAAGTGTTAGAAACAGCCAAAGCGAGCATATTTCTGTTGAATTGGAATTAGCCAAATATATACCTAAATATCCTCATTCTAATAAACCCTTTAAATAATGACATTCAAGGATGATGGTAATAAATAGGATTGTCTTCAGTATCAATGTACATACCTTATTCTTATTTGTCCAATCCTACCTCTTTTACACTTGTATTTTATAATAGCTCTGATTTATGTACTACTATAAAAATTATGAACTTTAATGCAATTGAAACTAAAAGGATGGCAAAATACACCAAACAAAAATATTGGTAAAACTAAACTTAATTGTGAATGTTTGGAAACTGTTGGATATTGGAAATCCGACTTTCGTACAATGTTACATTGCTTATCGTCATATAAAAGGTGAAAACAATTCATCGACAGTTTATGTAACTCTCCTATATAATGCGTATACGGGGGAGGAGCTTCCGGCGCTCGGCAGTGACCGTCTGCTGGAAGACCCTGCCACACCTCAAACATGCATAGTGCAGCATCATTCTTAGCTTCTAGCAGAAACAGTCTGATATTCTCACCCATACCGTATAGTTTGTTTTACTAGTTATAACAAATATACCAGCTTGTCTACGTAATTTTAGTTTGGAGGCCTTGCATTGAAACCTTATTTTAAAAGATGCTGAAACAGAAATCTTTACAGTGTATAAACGTTCCGGAGAATGCGGCTTCGGCATATTCGAAATTTATCTTAGAATTAACGATACCATTAAAATTTTACAGTACTGTACTACGTAGAGTATCAGACAATGAATCCATTACACGGAAAAGTCACATTTTATCCTCACATCCATAGTTCAAATAAGTCGAATGAATAAAGATGTGGTACTTCTCTTAGGCTCAATTGAATCTCTGACATCAATTTACAGGACAGATTATTCAGAGTTTAGCGTGAAGAAACCATTCACAAGTTGAATATCGAAAATCAGATTGAAAGTAATGATCAATACCCACGATTATTGTTGAATAGGTTCTTGTTCGCCGTGGCTATTCATTGTAGTAGAGTAAAGATATGTTTTAGTTTAGGTATGACTTCTGGTGTATACTTAATATATAAGTATATGGTTCGATGATCTCTTACATTTTGCAACAGAGAGAGAAATCAATTTATTTGATGTAGTTGGGCTTTATATATATGAGAATTTGCACAGAGTCAATGGTGTGGTTTGTCAATCTCTTACTGTGGTAATACTTCCACACTTGGAACATCATAATTTGTCTCCATATCATTTGTGTCTTTTACCAAGTGTGTATCCTGTTTATGCCTATGATGATATCTTATCATCCTTATCATAGCCTATTTTATATATCCAGCAATTATATCAAACAATATATTTTTAATTACCCAAGCATTCATTGCAGAAGTTTTTTGAATGAATGCTTTACACAGAATACAAAATGTGCTAAATATCTGTTGGCTTAAACAAATGTATTGGAAATATGTTTTAATAGTCGCTTTTCAAGTACGATGTAGTTGCCTGAAATGTACCTCAGTTAAATGTGCACTATAGCGGACCCCAAGCAAGCATGCTTTTTGCCATCCTTATACTGGCATCTCGAAACATGACTTTTTGAAGATAGCGGTAATTTTCAGAGGCACAAACTACTCAAAACCGTTTGTATTCACCAAAATATATGGATGTTCTCATACTTTAAAGATAACGATGCACGATTTTGTTTATATACTTTTTGTTAGTCGGCACAGTGCTTCTGAATATAAAACCGTATCAGTTAGCATTTCACAATCGACTGAAATGTGAACATGTGAGACCACTGCACAAAAATAACATCACCCAACATCAAGCTCGTATTCTCAGCAGAAAAAATTGATAAAATCACAAGGAAATTTGGAAAGCGATCCCGTAACCAAATTCATCCTTGGAACTCCATAAAAGTTTCTTCTCTTGAACAACGAAATTTGACTTCCTAGACTGTTCTAATAACGAAGAAGTTGAGATATACTAAATAAACTTTCCTCATGTCCTCAACGTTGCGTACAACGCGTTTCATTATGCAATGTAAAACAGTTCAAAGAACAAATCTTATCTCCACATTTAACACAACCTGATATACTGTCGAATCCGCCACAAATGGAACAAATAGTTATTAAAGAAAGGACCTTGAAGTATTTCTTGTTAGAAAGGTTTTGTAAAATAATGCTTCTATCTACTTGATTCATCATATCCAGGTAGGTATTTAGTGGTCGCTTGGTTAACATGATTTTTTTCAAAGAAGCAATTCTGTTAGTATTCTTCTTTTTCGGTTTTGGTGGTTTAGTGGATCTATAAGATACCTGCATCTTTGGGATCTCATACTTATTTCTGTTTGCCCTAGAAGCAGCGTCCGAGTCTGCATTTGTTATCGTTGTCGTGTTTGAGTCAATTTTATCCTTATTCATGCCTGTCAAACTACTAAGCAGACTCGGTATATCTGATAAATCCTGTAAATTCTCTGTATCTAGCTCCATGAATCTTCTCTTGGACTGTATAATTTGTTGCGGAGTAAACTTTTCTAGAGCCTCCAGGGTGGAGCCTTTCATACCGGTATTTTCATCTGTTTGCCCAGTCTCCTTCTTTTGCGTATACAGCTTTGCTTCCATATCAGCTAGGGAGTAGTTGATTCTTTTGACGGACCTGTATTGGGAAGTCGCGTTTTTACTAATGCCGTTCTTTGGACGATACGATCGCGATTGTGGGTCTGCCGTGGTGTAATACACATTAGGGTTGTACGTTTTCTTGTCTATTTCCTCTACCAAAGAGTTTCTCATTGCGAAACAAATGTATGGATTCTGATTTTCAATTTATGTTTCCTTCCGGCTTCTTTTTCTTCCAGTCTTTGTAGTTGTCCTGCTTAAGTTGAGCTAAGATTCTTTCAAATATCTAAAAAAAAAAAATCAATACGTGAATTTGAAGGGATCTACTTTACACAACAGAGTGCCTGTTTGGTGCTAGAAGTCGCTTCAAAAGAGTAATATTTCAAGCAAGCAGCAAACAAACTACTGTATAACATTTTTAGCACTTTAAAGTACTCAAAATGTTACCGTTGTATTATATATTTTGGGATATGTTATAGGTAGAAAGATTCCGGGTATTTTTTTAGGAGATGTAGGGTTTTGTAAGCAGAACAGCCCGAAACATGTCAGATGTGTTCTAGTCAATACTACAATTAATACATAAGTAATAGGAGAGATCCATATTGTTGGAATTCCGCAGATGAATACAGAAATGCGGTAAGAAGTAAAATTAGAGACGCTACAATTGAGGTAGTGGTCTCGCCAGCTGTCATTCACGCGTTTTTACCCAGATTCGGTAGTAACGCGTAAAATGAAAGCTAACACAAGCCAAAACATTTCCTCTTTGGTTAGGAATAGCCGAATAGGAAAAGTTTTGCATCGTGGACGAAGTGGTTTATTCATCTCAGAATTAACCATATAAAAGCACACGATATAGCTCGTTTTTCTCGAAGAATTTTAGCAAGATTAATATTTGATTTTATATTTTAATTAGAGGTTTCTTTCTCACTACGGTGAGGGCAAGAATTCCTATAATACAGGTTAAACAACTACATCCTGAGATGTCTTGGTCCAGAGGAACAACCAACAACAAGCTAAGATCCTTCGAGAGCTTCGATCACATATCACCCTTCAAAGAGTTTTTTTGGTTTCGCTTCATATTGGTATCAAATGGTGATTGATTTTACACTATAGTTTCAACGTTTGACCGGCAACGAAAGAGTGCACAACCTCTGATTCGTAATTTACTGGTTGTTAAGTAATTGGAGCTGCACATGGAGTAGAATTGCGTTTTATTTCGAGGATCTGTCACCTTTCTCTAATGAAAACTTTGGAATAACAGAGTAAAGTATTTTACAGCGAGACAGATTTCCCAATTCCATCACTGTGTGTATATATAAACTAAGATGTCAACATGCACAATTGAAAGGAACCTTGTAAACTTACTATATTTTACTGATCCCTGGTTGAGGAATTACTGTCTCCTCATATTCTACAAAAAATAGATTGGGCCGCCAGTGATCCTGCCTTCACAAGACCTCTTTTAGAACAATGATGTGTTTTTGTCTACTTAATATTGTAGCTCAGTACGGTGCTCTATGTCTTAACTCAATAATGCAAAATATAAAAGAGCACGATACAAAACGGTAAGAATATGTAAAACAGGGATTTTTTAAAAATCCAACAAGTCAAGCCTTGTTGGCGCAATCGGTAGCGCGTGTGACTCTTAATCACAAGGTTAGGGGTTCGAGCCCCCTACAGGGCTTCTTTATTTTTTCCACTTTTCGAATTCATTTTACAAGCGTCACAATATATTTTCGAAATGAATGGTTGTATTGCGAGTGTAATAAGCTCTCTTGTGTTACCAATGCGTCCTGTGTCTGAAAAATTGAAAGGTATAATCGTCGAAGAAAAAAAGAAAACTCAGAAACGAAATTTTAAAATCGTATCTATATTTTATGTGATACCTCCATTCCACTGCTTCCTGTTTCTATTTAGATGGCCTAAACTTTCAAAGCAACAAGTATAGTCAAAGAGGAACGAGTAACTTGAAACTGTCGTACCTAGAAAGAAATAGCTTGATATATCTAAAATAAATTGATTTTTCTTTTTAATTTCCAATATGCCGGATACTACCTTCTAATGAGGTTAATAATGCAAGTTTAATAGATTGTTCTGACCTATAGATAATATATAAAATGTTTTGAAAGCATGAAGCCTTCTTTGGTTTGAGGAGAAATGACCTTGGTTATTGATTTTTCAACTGCTGTATCCCAAGCGGTAATGATATCCCGTAGTATGCATACAAATTTGGATTTCTTAATACCGTCCTTCTCATGGATAAATTCAAAGTACTCGAATAATGCTAGCAGACAGGTTTGGATCTGGTATATTTCTAAAACTACGCCGGCCTTTGACAATTCCTGGAGTTTGAGCAGCAAATATGAATGGATAACCGATGTCCACTCCTTCAAAAAGTTCCTTATAGAAACAATTTGATCCACTAGATTAAATTTGAGGTCTGTTATGTCGTTAATAATCTTTTCATTGATGACGGGCATGAATGCGAGCTCCCTTTCTCTGTCATAAGTTTTAAAAAAAGCTTGAAAATACTCAATGCTTTTTAATCCAATTAGCTCCCACGACAAATTATTCAAAAAGTCATCCGTTTCTAAATGAATTGTGCACAACCGATGCCCTCTCGGTACGGTAATTAACAAATTGAAGCATGCAACAAGCAGTCTTTTTCTTAATTTCATCGATTTCTCCAGTATATACGATTTTGGGTACTTGAATCGCGGCACAAACGCCTGAGACAGTTGAGTTTCATCGTTGTATACCGGTTTGATTGTTTTGTTTCTTGTCCTATCATCGTTACAACCTGTGAATAAGTATTCTGTGAATAAAGGCCCGAAGTGAAACGTATCAATTATTTTCAGAAATTTAACACTTGGACTCTCTGACAATCGCTGTACAAACGTCCTCTTCTTTTTTTTCGACAATGTAATTTCATTCAGTACAAAATATTTTTGCCTGAGATCTAGCAAGTCCAAAAGGAGGTTCACAATGGGATCCCATATTTCGTGCGCCGACATAAAGTATGTCACCCGTTCATCTAGAGAACATGCCAGAGTCCAGCGTAACATGTTGACAAACTCCCCTCGTTTACTCAATTTCAAATGCAACAGTTGGTTATTCAAAACATGTTCTTTTTTTGTTAAAAGACTAATGTAGGATTTGTACGGATTTTGAAGCTTCGAATTCCAATTTCTTGGATGATGACCATGTGGAATGAGACAATCTAATGCGAAAAAGAATTGGCATCTCAGCAGTTCTAAGTTGTACCGTCCGTGTGCTTCAACATCAAACTCTTTTAATAGATTGACGTAGAATCTTAGAATTTTCACAGCCCTACGGTTCAACGGTTGCCGACAGACATTGTACGGATCATTGTCTCTTAGCTGGGGTTCTTTGTAGTGCTCCGATATGGTAACCAAAGTGAACAGAACAAGGATAACGTCAAACGGCACAACGGGAATATCTAATTGACAATTTGCATTGTATATTTGATACTCTAGAAATAGTAAAACCCCATCGTAGTTGTCAAGCAAGCTAAATGAATTCAGTATCTCAAAAGTTCTTAAACATTTTTCTGTTAATTCAACATGATAATGCTTCAGTAAATCATCCTTCCCACCTGATACATAACGGACTGAACTGTGGCACGAATCCATCCATACATGCAGATTTCACTGGTTAGCACAGCGAATGTACTCCGTTGTCACCAGATTTCGTGCACAGCTGTGTTTTGTCACCTTCAAGCATACACCATCTCTCGAACTGTAAATTGTTCAAATTCGTACGAAACGACGAAAAACATCAAAAATTTGTAGAAGTTGAGAAAAAAAAATCTGGAGTGAAAAATTTAAGCGATGCGATGAGCTCTTCTCCAGAAATCTTGCTCCTCTATAAGAAAGAACGTTGGAACCAGCTTTTTATCCAATCATTACAATATGTCTATCAAAGCTTATGCCGAGGAGCTAAAATCTGCTCTTCATCAATATCCAAATTTTCCCAGTGAAGGTATTCTATTCGAGGATTTCCTACCGATCTTCAGAAACCCAGACTTGTTCCAGAAACTGGTCACTGCATTCAAACTGCACCTAGAAGAAAAGCATGGTGCTGGTAAGATAGATTACATCATCGGGTTAGAATCTCGTGGGTTTTTGTTTGGCCCATCGTTGGCACTGGCTATGAACGTTGGGTTTGTGCCAGTGAGGAAAGTCGGCAAGCTTCCTGGTGAGTGTGTCAAGGCCACTTACCAGAAGGAGTACGGGACAGATGTCTTTGAAATGCAGAAGGACTCTATAAATAAGGGTGCCAACTGCATTATCGTCGACGATATCATTGCCACTGGTGGATCTGCTGCCGCTGCTGGGGAATTGTTGGAAAAAGTCGGTGCTAACCTACTAGAATACGATTTTGTCATGGAATTAGATTTCCTGAAGGGCAGGGATAAATTGAAAGCACCTGTCTTCACTCTCTTGAGTGGTCAGGAGGAGGCTCTTAAGAATTAAAGAGGCTGAAAGCCTTTTGGTCCTTATTGTATAAATTTTAGTTCATAATAGTAGATATAACACTTTTACTGCCCGCATCACGGTTCATTTCTTTCGTCCTCTACCAGAAACGAATATAAGTCACGGTCTTAAGGATGTGAGTTGGCCTGTGCAACTTCTTCCAGCGAAGTTCCTGAAACAACACTCCAATCGATCATTTTTTCGCCCCGCTCGTTATGAAGCCAATCATTGATCTGTTTAAAATGCAAATTACCAAAAAACCCTCTGCTGGCGCTTAACGGTGAAGGATGTACCGATTTCAACACCAATAAGTTCGGAAAGTTTTTCCAAGTCGATTTACCGCTCTCCTTTGTAACTTTCTCTAGCAACCGCTCAACAAGCTTGATCGCGTTATTACCCCATAGCAGGAAGACAATATTTTTACCTGACTTTTCCCTATCTTGAATCAATAGTTCCACTATTCTGGAAGTGAAGGTTTCCCAACCTTGCTTGGAATGTGAGTTCGCACTATGTGCTCTCACAGTCAACGCAGTATTCAATAGCAAGACACCTTGTTTAGACCAACAGGACAGGTCACCCTTTGAATTATCAATTTGGAAGTCCGCGTAATTGGATTTTAGTTCTTTATATATGTTTTTCAGTGATGGTGGTGCGGGGGTAGGTGATTTGACGCTAAACGCCAACCCATGCGCCTGGTTGAAGTTATGGTACGGATCTTGACCAATGATGACAACTTTTACCGCGTCAAACGGGGTCATCCGACTCCACGAGTAAATGTCCCCTGGCGTGGGGAAGACTGTTTGTGTCGATTGTTCACGCTTCACAAAATCTTTCAATTGCAGAAAGTACGGTTTTGTAAATTCCTCTTTCAATTGCTCAAACCAAGAATCCTCCAACGTCAGAAGCTCCAAATTCAACAAATCGCGGGTTTTGGCATCTAAGCTTCTTGAAAATTCTTCCTTGATTTTATTGATTACAGGCTTTGATAAATTGGGACTCACCTGTTCCGATGCTTTCTCAACTTTGGTAACTTTTGTTGTTACTGACGCGTCAGCTTGAACAGTGGTTAGTTTATCATTGCTGTCAATTCTGGCCCTCTTGCTAACTGAGCTACCAAAAAAATCCTGGATACTGGTCTGTCTTTTCTGGTTCTTCTTCACTATATCCGACGTCATTTTCCACACACGCCTCATACACTACCAACCGAGCAAATACTGTCATCCCAGACACGACCAAACCGCTTGAGTCAAGAACTGAAAAGTTTCGGGGCATCTCTTCTGAAACTGGAAAAAACCCAAAATGGAAATGGAGGGAAAGTGTGGACTCGTTGAATAAGGGAAAAGGTCACCTCCCATGAACCCACGGAAGAGCGACTGCTAAACCTAGGACGTATAGTAAAAGTTCACACATGGTCTCTATAAGGAGTTCACACTCATTGGCCAATTCTCGGAAGTCAAGCTCAAACCTTATCCTCACGCCACTCCGACAGGGCAGTGCAAATTCGCCAGGTCAGAAAGATAACAGCAGCGAGCAAAACAACAACAACAGCAACAATCTGTTAGTACCTAAGCAGGGCCATTCTCGGGGATGGTCTATATGGAGCAACGGTAGCACTGGGAAAATAAAGGAGGCGACTGGTGAAATAGCTGCGGATGCTACTTCTCAACAAAAAATGAACCATGTTGCTGAGCCTCATGGTGGTACGGAAGATTTAAACGACGATAACACGGATACGATGCAGCGCAGTGTCAGCACATCAAGCGAGAATATCATGACCTCGGAATCTAATGAAACAGCCGTGAGGGATAAAGCCGAAGCAACCAGACTAAGAACTTGGACTCTATGGGGGAAGAGAACTGACACAGTTCCCAATCTCAATGAATCAAGTAAAAATGGACAGGATAACAAGGCTACTGAAGTGGAGGTGACTGCCCCCACCAATTCGTTGAGCAAAGAAGTCAAGGATATGTCGATTGTAAATAAGCTAATCCCACACAACCCTGACGCAGTGTTAATTAAGGATTCTTCCACTACTACCAAAGATGTCGAAAACGATGGCACGGATAACAATATAAATGAAGTCGTGAATGACCCTAACGTCTCAGAGGAACCTGAACAATCGGTAAACATAGTGGTCCCGGAGTTCGAGATTTTGCCCAAAAAATCTGTATGGTCTTCGATGTCAAGCCTTATCCACGGAACAAACACAAATCCACAAAAGTACTTATACAGAGTATCTCCGTATTCAAAGCTACAGGAACTATCTGATGCTGGGAAAAGACCGATCAAAGTTTTGCTTGTTGGAGTACACGGGTTTTTCCCTAAAAAGATGTTCAGAACGTTTATTGGTGAACCTACAGGTACGTCTACAAAGTTTGTTAACGAAGCGGAGAGAGTCGTTCTGGATTATTTCAAAGAGAAGAGCACTCAGATTGAAGTAAGCAAAATCGCATTAGAGAAAGAGGGTGAGATCTTTGAGAGGGTTGATTACTTTTACGAGATTATGAAAAAATGGGTTAAAGCGATCAATAATGCAGATTTGATCTACTTCGTGTCCCATTCTCAGGGATGCCCAGTGACAATAATACTTTTGGCCAAATTAATAGAGACTGGAATCATCAATATGGAGAACACCAAAATATACAACACTGTGGATTATGGTGTCAGCTTCACACCGAAAAAGAAAATCATCGCATTACTTGGTATGGCAGGATGCAACAATGGCCCCTTCTACGGTAGGGATCAAAGTTTACTAGTAAGAGCATACACAACAATAGCGCAAGACTCTATGATGGAGTTGTTTGAGTTCCAGAAATTTGACTCGCTGCAGTCGAAAAAGCTGATACAGGGCTTGCGGTTCATCATTTCCCACAATGTCAAGGTCACATTTGTTGCCTCGATAAATGATCAGCTGATACCTGTCTACTCGTCGTTCTGTTCATTTGCAGACCATCCAAATATTTTCAGGGCGACTTTTATTGACAGGGACTCCAATACACCCGCTTTTATCACAAGACTTGCCAAAATTTCAGGTACACTCATCAATCTCGGATACGACGACCACAATATGGTCAAAGAACTAAGTCCGTCCCTAGTGGGTCCGCTAACGACGGGTGGTCATTCATCAATCTACAAAGAGTATCAAGTTTATAGACTGGGAATCAAGTTTGCATTGGAGACAACAGATACACCCCACGAAATACCGGTAAAATACACGCCGTACAACCTATCAGAATTTGGAACGAATCCCTATCGACTGCCGTGGTGCATGAGGGGTCTGGTAACGGAGGCAAGGAAAAAAATGAATCCTGATCAGATCGCCCTGTTGTACCGTGAGTACGAGGCATGGCAGCCGCAAACAAAGCAGTTGAAGGACATTAAATATAGACTCAACGGCCTCAAATACCAATTGTAGGTTGCACTAGCATACAAGCATACACACTTATTTATTTTTATAGCATTACCGGTATAATCCAGGAATTGTTGCATCTCTCAATGTCTGAGAGACCATTTTGTTTTATAACGTTTTTTTCTCGCTTCTTAAATGGACAAACTCTATTAGACAAAGTGACACTACTAAGCGGACCTCGTAGCACGTAACACCAACAGCACGACACACTGCTACAGCATGCTCCGTTTGCGGGTGAAGTCCGCCAGGCTACTTCTTCTTCTGGGCTTTGTGTTAGCGCGACTAACAGTGGGTTTAACACAAGGTAACGACGAATTGCTGATAAGGGACGATGACAATACCATCAGGGTCACCCAAGAAAACTACCATGCGTTGAGTAGGGGAACTGGGGAATATTATAGCGTTCTTTTTATTACGATGAGGTCAACGCAGAACGATGTTCCGGACTGTCAATTATGCCATGATTTTGAAGAAATCTATCGTGAAGTGTCGAGGACAATTGGGATCCAATCGCCAAACGCCAATGTCCTGTTTTATATTGCAGATGTACATGAAGTTTCCGATCTCGTTAATGACCTGCAGCTGAAGAATGTGCCGCATGTAGTGGTTTACAATCCACCAACAACGGATGCGCCGTTCTCATGGTCCGAGGCTCCGTTTTATCAGTACCAATTCACCAGTAAGAGCTCCGAAGACCATTTACATTTTGCCAGTTTTATGGCCGAGACGTTACATGTGTATATTCAATTGGAGGAAGGATTTGATATACGAGAGTTTTTTGCCTACTTTTGTGTGTTCATTGTCCTCTTCGTGGGAATTAAGAAAGGTATCTTTCCGAAATTGAGGAGTAAGACCAAGGTAGGAGTTATGCTGATGTGTTTTACTGTTATGATACTCAGTATATGTGGGTACAAATTCACTCAGATTAACAACATACCGTTACTGGCTAGAAATGAGGAAGGGCAAATCATGTTTTTCAGTGGGGGGATGGGATGGCAATTTGGGATTGAAATATTCACGGTGGGACTCATGTACATCGTGATGTCCAGCCTGGTCTTGGGGTTAATATACTTGAACAATTGGCATACAATGGCCAACAATCTTGGGCATGTGATAGCCGCCATTACGGCCGTTGTATTATTTTACATGTTCCGATATTACGTTAGTTGTTATCGTATCAAACAAGCTGATTATCCGTTCTGAGACTGTTCATCCCACTATTTTTCTTAAATTATATGGATCTCGTCATGCATTATTATCTTTGGTTAGACTTTCTATTCAAAAAAGTCACTCGTAAAATGTATACTTTATAAATTAAATCGTCTTGCCCTTAATAAAGAAGGGTAAAAAACTCCTACGCTGCCCCACCCTCGAGAGCCTCCTCCTCGCTCATGGCTCTTTCGAAATGCTCCTCTTCTGAGCTCCTACTTATGATGAAGAAAGAGCTCAATATAAAGACTGCACCAATGAGATAGACGAAGGACATTTTCTTATGCCGAAATATGAAATCTCCAAAAATAGCGACGGGTATCGTTACGCTCAATCCTACAGTGACGGTTAGCGGACTTGTCAGCAACATTGCTTTCGCCCAACAAAAATCGCTGATGAAGGTAATCACACAGTTCAGTAAAATAATGAAGATAACTTGTGGATCTCTAGGCAATTCAAAAGTTTCCCAACCTAGATGGTCTAGAACCAGTAGCGATGGCCAAAGGAGCAAGACTGTAAATAGACCGACAAACCCAAAGAATATCTTCATATTTATTCTGTTCTCATCGACGACTTTCTTCTTCAACAAAGTGCTGTACACACCGTAAAACAGAGCACCGGCAAGTGCCAGTAGGTTCCCGATAAACACGTAAAATGTGTGTTCCCCATCTGTATCGTCCAGTATCCCTATCGTTTTTTTGTATTTCTGGTTCGAGTCCGATCTCGTAACCAGTGTGATCCCAACGAACGAGATTACTGCTCCGATAAGCTTCAACCGATTGATTGATTCGACGTTACAAAGAGCCCCGATGAACAAAGTGAAGAAGGAGGAAGTCGAGGACAGTATAGTTTGCGAGGAGACAGATGTGTATGCTAGTGCAGCATTAGTAGCGAAATTAGCTAGAAACCACAGTATGCAAAACTGTGCACTCAGTTTGATCGTTTCTGGTAGTGACAGCCTCTGTAGATTCCCGTCATTCTCCTCATGTTCCACGTCGTTCTTCCGTACTAAAAGATTTCTTGCAGTGTTATCATCGCCCGTCTCGCTGCCACTGACAGGATTCCCCCCATTGGTTTCCTCCTCAGCTGTGTGAACGGTCGTTCCCTCCTCTTGAAAGAGAAGCTCCTCGTGGATATAGAAATTGCCCGTTTGGTTGTAATTCCTTATGATATTGTGCCATGTCGGTACCAGGTAGAACATGAATGCTGCCGTGTTGATGTATGTGATCAGGAACGGTTTCCTATAAGACCCAGACTCGAATATTATATTTATCAAAAACGAGGACAGTACCCATAAAAGCACCACCAGCGCCAGCATCATCAGCCCAAGCGTCCAGTTCTTGCTGAACGTCGAGATCGCCATCTTTAGAAGCAACTATTGGTTAAACACGGAAACGAAACGAAATTCAACAAAGCACCCAGTGTCTCGTCTATTATACGAACGTTCTTGATCAAAAAAATGTATATATATGTTGTATCCACAACTCCAGCAGGGAAAGACACAAGAAAGGCAGATGCTCACAGCCACAACAGATTCTCACAGCACTAATATACCCGTCCCAAAGTCACTTAGCAACACTTCTCAAAGGAACCAATTCGATATCGTCGCAAAGCATCCACACTCACTCACCAGAGATCGATGCGTAAGAGGTCTTACAGTTGAAGAAGAGGAAAAAAAGAAGTGAAAAATTTCAGATCACGTGAAACCCACAGTTTTTGAGAGTTGAAGCCCTAACTGTGTAAAATTAGGGCTTAATATAAAACCCTAATGATATCACAGGGTACGAATTAGGGCTCAAAATGTAAAACCCTAATTATAAAGTTAGGGCTTTGAGCTGTGGAAAAAAATGGCGTACTAAAAATACAAAAAATCTTTTCTGCGTGATGTGGCTGGATACTTTTTGATTAGCTACGCTCGAGGAATAAATATAACAGCGAGCTGTGTGTGATACCTGCCAATCAGTACAGTGGCTAGAGCATTAGGAACCGCACTGTAATGGGTATGTTTTACGTAACGTTCTTTTTATTTCTTTCGATTTGGTCTTTATCCGTCTGCTGCTGCATTCGGCCCAGGTGATTCAAGAAGTTTTGTCTTGGCGTGTTCTCGATGGTTACCACGAACAACTTTGTATTCTCCTCTGCAGTATGACTGAACAAAATTACGATAACTTTTTTACTAACAGAGACTGGAATAATCTCACATTTTATCGTTGTGAGTTTACTTACATATTTATTCTTTTGGTACAGCCTCGAACTCTAATAATGGTACCGCAAAGAAAATGTCATTGGAAGAGTTCCTAGGGGATGATACCCTAGGCGACTCCGTTTGGAACGAAGATGATATCAATTTGGATGCAATCACAAACACAACCAGTATTGAAGTGTTGAAGCACAGTACGCGGGCTGAGCACGATAAGGGTAGAGATGATCAGGGACGTCCCGGGTACATGGGCCGTTCGGGCGCCATGTCGAGAGAGCCAGAGGGGAGATACGACCCCTACGCGGAACCGGATCACGACGTCGTATCAGCAGTACAGAGACCACCGTATATTGTGAAGTTCTCCCACTTACCCCCAAGGTTTGCCAATGCGGACATCGAGGAACTGTTTCAAGCTAAATACACCAAATTCACCAAGTTTAAAATTTTTTGGGAGATCAACAAGAACCCTCCGATCTCGACGTTGAAATCAGGGTCCGTGTTCGACCAGAACTTCAAGAGAGATTCCAAAGTGGCCTTTGTGGAATTATACACGTCCCGTGATATCAACAAGATTCTGAAGTACTGGGTACAACCATTGAAGGACATCTACAATATCAACACTGAACCAGCGCAGTTTGATGACTTCAAGGACTACATGGCCAAGGGAAACATTCTGACAGACCCCAAGGATGACCCTTCGAAGGCGTACATCGCACCAAAACCGAAGGTCAGCCCATTTGGAACAGCGAAACCAGTGGACACACAGTCGAAAACCATGCTCATTGCCGAAAAAATGGAGAAATTACACGTGGAAGATACAGAAACGCTGAGAAAACTGTCAGAGGAGGATGTGTTGGAATCCTTGGAACCGAAGGGAACGCCATTGAAGAAACCACAATTGAGTTACTCTCAAGTCGTTGAGAAGTCTGTAAATGATTCGAAGAAAAGCACAGCCCACCCGCTGACACATAGCCACTTCAGCCCATCGCCTCCCCAAACAATGCCGCACCTAAACCAGCGGGGGTTTTCCGCGAGGGACCACGGTACAGATGGCCCAACGAAATCGTTTGTTGAGAACACTGCGGGCGTAGATGAAAACGACCCCCAGGTAACTACATCAACGAGAGAACGGGACAATACGGGCGACTCATTTACTTTTAAAAATGGGAATAGAGAAGATTCCCAAAGGAACGGCAGAGGCAATTCGTACAGGGGCAGAGGTGGAAGTAATCGTGGTTACGGTTTACTTCCTCGCGGTTCAGGCCGCGGCGGACGTGGTTCCTACCAATCCAACGGTAGTTCTCGTTTTAACAATAATGGTGGTAACGGAAACTACTCGAGACGTGACAACGATAATGATAATGAGAAGAATAGCCAGTCTCTATTTGCACCAGCAAGCGGATTTCTACAAGATAACAGCATGGTGACCATTGATAATGACAACAAGAACAGTGGCCGTGGTGGATTCCGTGGTAGAGGTCGTGGCCGTGGCCGTGGACGCGGCGGATTCAGGGGACGAGGATTCCATGACTAAGTGAAGTCTGACTCCGTTGTCTCTCCCGGACACCAAGGCGATCGGTGGGAAGTTAGACAAGACCATGTGATAAAACATCGACACCGTCCAGTTTGATAAATGCACTGACTTATACATTACGCAATTTTGTAATTTTAGTTCCTTTCCATTTTGTTTAAAGACGGTTTCATAAAAAGAGAATCGTACATATATATGTGTAAGGTATATATCATCATTAAAAGAATTCAAAAGTAGAGGCTAATTGACCAGATGATTGAAAGTTATCGGAGCCACTAGCGGAAAATGATTTTGCCAGAGGAGAACAATCAACACGTAGATCGTCAAAATCGATCCCACCGGACAATTACTTTGGGGAATAGAAGGGTATAGTGGTAGTAGTTTGGGCTGGCTATAGAAACCTTTTGATCTTTTCTCTAGTTCAAAAGTTGCTGTTCACTGGCCAGCTTCCTTTCCTTCCTTCCCTTCTTCATCACTTGCTTCAATGCGGCGCTGTCCAATGGGTCTAACAATTCGAAAGAGCACAGTAGCCCATCACTCACGGTCATCACGGCCCCCCAATTGTCGAACTCACCACAGTAGTTAGGCGCTGAGAACACGGTCACCAAGCTCCGGTCGTTGAAGAACTCGTACCCGTCCTCGACGACCATGTGCGCCCGGCACACGAGGTCGAACCCGAATTTGTTCAAGAACTTGTTGATAGCGACTTTGTTGTAGCAGTAAGACACGCCACGCTCGTTGTCCTCCCACTCGTTCGGAGAGTCTGTCGGGTCCGACCACAGTAGGTCGTTAATTAGACCGAAGTCCGGGACGTCCGTTGGCCTGCTTACGTGTCGAATCTCGTCCATTGAGTTCAACACCGGGGAGAGGCCGCCGTGGACGCAGAAGATCTTCCCCGCGACAATTGCCGCCAGCGCCATCGTGTTGAACGTGTCGATGAACGCCTTCCAGATTTTGATGTTGCAACGTCTCTTGCACTCGTCATAGAATCCGTATACCCTCGTCACGTTGGCACATTCGTGATTCCCCCTAAGAAGAAAGAAGTTCTCAGGGTACTTGATCTTGTAACAGAACAGAAGCAATATGGTCTCCAGCGACTGTTTCCCTCGAT
The DNA here is from genome assembly GCF_000348985.1 of Huiozyma naganishii CBS 8797. NCBI lineage: Eukaryota > Fungi > Ascomycota > Saccharomycetes > Saccharomycetales > Saccharomycetaceae > Huiozyma > Huiozyma naganishii. Next base: position 692,009 of record NC_035923.1, read on the forward strand.
CTACGTAGTCACCCAAAAACAGGTAATTTGAGGAAGGTGGGAACCCGCATTTGGTAAACAGTCTCAACAGGTCTCCGTATTGTCCGTGTATGTCGCCTGCTATTTTGACTGGAGGCGACAGTTCCAGAAGGGAAGGTTGCGAGAGAAATATCTCTCTTGTCATTTGACAGATTTGCAATATCTCCGAATTCTTCAGACATACGCTTTTGGTTCTCTTAGCCGCATAACCGGCATCGAGCAGCTTTTGAATGGTCGCATCGATGTCGATGGGCTTCATGGGTTTCTTCACCTTAGACAGTTGTGCGTCCGAAGTGGTCCCCTGTATATTGATGGGCTCCTCCATGGGAGGAACGATTGTGTCTATTACTGTTTCGACTTCCCCCGGGATCTGCATTGGGTAGTGATCTTTGTTGAGGTCAGCGAGTCTGTGGCCCTCACCGCTGTCTGTATGCGCTTTGGTGGTGGGCATACTTGTACTTGTGATCGTTGGTGTACCCCCCGCTGAGCTGTTGAAAGCTGAGTGATGAATGGGTCCAAAGTAGTCACCATTCTCTTCGAAGGCTGCGCCCAATGACTTTCCCCCAGAGTAGTGTGCGCCCGGGGTATTCACCGGGGTGGTAAATGCAGTCGTCGAGTTCGACGTCAACGAGGATTTCCTGCTGTAGAGCGAGGAGTTATGCGAGTTTGATCTGAAGTTGGACAAAGAGGGTCGAGCTATAAGACCGGAGTCTTGCGAAAGATCTGACGTCAAATTATCTGACGATTTGACCTGTCTACGATCCAGCCGATGAAGGTGGTTCCCGCTACTACCTGCGCTCCCAGTATGACTGTGGTGATGGTGATGGTGGTGGTGAGCATCGTTTTGACCAGCCCCATTGGCATCCTCAGCGTTGCTGTGCAATGATCCCCTTGACGTTTTGCCGGGGAGTCCGAATGAGTACTGTTTCTTCAAGATCGGCTGTTTCGGGGCCATTTGGATCATAGACGGCGGGAGGTCGACGGTTGTGTTGAAACTTGACCTCCTATTCATGGCCACACGCCCCATGCCGGCCTGCCCAATGTGGTTGTGGTTGTGGTTGTGGTGACCACTGTCATCGACGCTCTTTGGATTGTCTGCACCTGACGGTGTCACATTGATAACGGGTAAAGTGTTGTGACTGGTGGTCAAGTCGTGCTGAGAGTGTGCCCTCCTATGTGACGGAATATTAGTAAACGGGGATGAAACTGTAGCTGCTGGCGCAGGTGTAGTCGCTGGTGCATGCGGGACCATGGAAGGTTCCTGCTCCGACACAACAGCAGTAGAATTGGGCTCAGGATCACTCCGCAATGTACTACTGCTTTTCTTCGATGGCTGACGATGCGGTACTGGCCGTTTCAGTTTCGGCGCCGAGTGCGAATTGTGCTTCCCCGACACGCCCTTCGAGCTTGAGTTACCCATGAGTAATGAATCGAGAGTCTAAAAGGGGTCTCCTCGCCTCGTTCCTGGAGAGAGAGAGTTAATTGCGGAGAAGCAATCTAAGCAGAGTCCACAAAATATGTATATATAAACCTCTGTACAAGGTCACCAGATCACCAGTCCTTAACAATGTATACTCTACAGTTGCAAATCTAAGCAGAGCAGAGCAAAGGGGTCCAACCTGCGAGAAACTTTTCTTAGTCTGATCTAATTTTAGAACCTCCGAGAAGAAAGGGAAAATAACGAAAGGGTATAGCAGCAAAACCCAACAAACTCCGTCCCAATCAAAGCAAAAGGGAACCAAGTTTTGTGTATCTTCCTGAAACACGTTGAACTACGTTACCGTCCCCCACAAACACTACACGGACGTCTTGCAATGCCTCCCTCGAAGGCCCTTCGAACGATTTCTTCGAGAAATTGAAAAATTGTTCAAGATCTCGAAGGAACCGATGAGTTCATTGCGATGAGCAAGAGGTGGTGGGACAGTCTGGGGTGGGGGCAGCTGGGTGTGTGTGCTTCGAGAATGAGTGAGTCGCCTGCACTGAGGGAGGAGCAGCTCGTGCACCAGGTGTACAATGAGATAGCCGCGCACTTCTCGCAGACGCGGTACAAGCCGTGGCCGATAGTGACCGAGTTTCTAGAGGAGCAGCCCGTCGGGTCTGTTGGGATCGACGTCGGGTGCGGCAACGGGAAGTACCTGGCAGTGAACCCTCGGGTGTTTGTCATTGGGTCGGACCGGTCTGATGGGTTAATTACGTGCGCACGCGGGATCAACGAGGAGTACAATGTCGTGGTCGCGGATGGGCTCGCGCTGCCGCACAGGGACGGTAGTTTTGACTTTGCGATATCAATTGCAGTGGTACACCACTGGACCACGAGGGAGAGGCGTGTTGCGGCTATCGCGCATATAATCAGTAAATTGCGGGTTGGCGGGCGCGTGCTCGTGTATTGCTGGGCGTTGGAGCAAGGGTCGTCGAGAAGAGGGTACCACGAGGGCATGGAACAGGATGTGCTAGTGCCCTGGGTCTTGCACGGTACTGGTGAGAAGGAGAAGAACAAGAAGAAGAAGTTGGAGGGAACGTCGGATAAGGGTTCCCTGAGGGAGAAGCCAGACCTGTCGGGTATCCCGCCAAGGGAGCGAGCAGCGGCAGTTGACCAGTGGAAACGGGAGCAAGAGGCGAAGAGGAAGGAAAGACTTGCTGCAGCGGAGAGTCATAAGTCTGCATCAACAGCAGCGGACCCAACGAAATACAGGTTCTACCATCTGTACCGCGAGGGCGAGCTCGAGGAGGACTGCATCAGTGCGGGGGCCACAGTCTTGCGCAGTGGATACGAGAGAGATAACTGGTACGTCGTCGCCGAGAAACCGCTGGTGTAACGATGGCCCCATTTGTATGTAGACGTAGACGTAAAGTAGAGCAGGGTCCCAAATTTATTATATAATATACGAAAAAGGGTTCCTCATTGCAAAGAGCAATCTTCGACTACAGCGGTGACGAACAGACGACGTTCTGCATTGCTGTCACGCAGAGATAGATAGAAATAGAGAGTGAAGATTCAATGCCCGTGATATCGCACCGTGGCGAAGAGTTCCATCTCGCGCACGACGAGGAGGACAAGCTCAACCAATTCCAGTCGATCACAAGCTTCACAGAGGACGATTTGCCACTGATCGTGAAGTTGCTGAGAAACCACGGCTGGCAGCTCGAGCCGGCATTGTCCCGGTACTTTGACGGGGACTGGCGGGAGAACCTGTCCCTCACAGAGACGCCCGCGGCGCCACCGATGCGGTCACCGTCGCCGTCGCCACCGACGCAGCCACAGCAACGGCGCGGGTCCATCGAGAGCGGCTCACCGACTCCGAGGATATCTAGGTCTGTTAGTGCCACAGATAACCTGGCTGGGTTCGACACGAGTATGTTGGTGCCCACATTGCCCGTTGTCCACAGTCTTCCGGCGAACTACAAGGATAGATTCCAGCTGGTCGGACTCAACAGGGCACGAGAGCTCACGCAGCAGCCAAACCCGCTGATGATCATTCTGCTGTTTATTCCGAACACGTTGTTGAAATTGGTCTCGCTACTGTGGTCTCTGCTGAGCAAGTTGCACATTGGCTCGACCAACGTCCAAAAACCCAAGATATTTAGGGTGCCGAAGCAGGCAACCACGGAGTCCAATGAGGTCCGTGTCGGTGAGTTGATCGAGGATGAAGACCTTGCGCATCGACTTGAAGGGGTGCTGGGTGAGAGACCCGCTTTCAACGACGCTTTGCAATCCTGCAAGGAGGAGTTTAAGTACATGCTTGTGCTTCTCGTAGGGAATGTGCGGCAACCTCCACCAACCGAAGATGCAGAGGTTGTTGACGAGAAGGCGGAGACGGTGGCTGCTGTAGAGGAAGTGGATTCGAACTCGATGAAGTTTTTGAGGAACGTGGTATGCGACAACGGGACTTTGAAGCTGTTGGAGGACTACAAGGACGAGATGATTGTATACCTCGGGTCCGTCATCGAGTTAGAGCCCTGGCTGATCACGCGGGACTTGAAAATCAAGTACACCCCTGAAGCTTTCCTCATCGGCAACGTGTTGAACTCGAACGGGTCCGTCAACGGTGCTACGAAGTTAAGCGTCCTTTCAAAGCTAAGGGTTACTTCCGCTAGGAGGTTCCAGAATTCGCTGAAGCTGACGCTCGATAAGTTCAACCCGGAGATGACGGTCAACAGGACGGAGCACCACGAGTTGCGCACGGCGAGAAAGATCAGACAGATGCAAGAGGAGGCGTACCAGAACTCGCTTATGGAGGACAAGATGAAGGCCGAGAGGAGAAAGATTAAAGAACAGGAGGAGGCTCTAGAGCAGCAACTGCTCGCCAAACGTGAGAGCGAGGCGAAAATGGCCGAGACGCTCCGCCAGTTACAATGGCTCGAGAAATGCATTGACGTGATGGAGACGCACGGCGAGGGGCAACAGAAGGCGGATACGGGCAAATACGCCACGTTGCAGATCAGGACCTCTGAGGGGACCCGGTTTGTGTGCAAGTTTGTCGGAGACACGACGCTGCACTCTGTTTACATCAACGTCGGGTGCCACCTGTACTTGAACAACAACTCCCCAGACCAAGAAGCATGGGCGAAGAGTGTCATCGCGAAGATTAAAGAGTTGATGCGGAGCGACTCCGTGCTCTGCTTCAAGGACATTGAGTCCGCGGAGGACGATTTGGACGATCTGGACATTGCAAAACTGATCAGAGAGGAATTGGCAAAGCACACAGACGGTGCGCAGACTCCAGCAGAGATTTCATTCGATTTCGAGCTAGTCTCGCCGTTCCCCAGGTACAAAGTGCCCACGAACGAGAAGCTGAAGCTGAGAGAAGTCTCGCAACTGTGGCCCAACGGCAGTCTGCTCGTGGAGAATATTATAGAAGAGGACGACGAGGGCGAAGAGGGCACTACAGATGACTCCGAGTGAGGGTCAGAACACTAGCAAGTAAGGGTAAGGGTTTATGTATCACTCGAGCGACGCATCTGACGTCGTTTTTGTGACGCGACTTCAGTCCAATTTTTTATTTTTTTTTTGACGAAAAATTTTTCTTTAAATTCGAATTCAAAGAAGAAGCAGAAGAACAAGGGCACCTTTGAATCCAGGTACCAAGACGGGTAGAACGGCGACACGCAGGTGAGTGAGAGCAAGGGAGATGCAAGGTGTTTTATGTGTGCTGTTTGCTGTGTTTTTGCAGTGCGTTTGCGCGCTTCATTTCGACCTGCCCGCGTCCTCGAAGCCGGAGCTGTACTGCATCCGTGATTTCGTCAACGAGGGTCAATTGGTCGTTGTAAACGTGAACACGGATGGGTCCGTTGGTGACGGGCAGGTGTTGAACATGTACGTGAGGGACTCGAACGGGAACGAGTTCCGGAACAAGAAGGATCTTGCTGGGGAGATCCGGGTTGCGTTCAACGCTCCCTCGACGACTTCGTTCGACGTGTGTTTGGAGAACGTTGCGAACGTGCGGGGCCGCTCGCTGAGCAGGTCCATTGAGCTGGACATCGAGAGCGGGTCCGAGGCACGAGACTGGAACCTGATCTCCGCCAACGAGAAGCTGCAGCCCGTCGAGGTCGAGTTGCGGAGAATCGAGGAGTTGACAGACGAGATCGTCGACGAGTTGTCGTACTTGAAACACAGAGAGGAGAGACTGAGGGACACGAACGAGTCCACGAACGCGAGAGTGCGTAACTTCTCCTTCCTGATCATAATCGTCCTTGCTGGGCTCGGCGTGTGGCAGATCAACTACCTGAGAAACTTCTTCAGATCGAAGCATATCATTTAAAGCGTAAGAGACGCCTCCCCCCATGTCTCCATACATGTATATATATTTATATACACCTGATCTAATGTTTATGCTTGTCTCTAAAACCTGAGGTAGCCCAGCTTCCCCAGAACGTTTGCAAAATCGAGGTACGTCATGTACACTCTTGTCCCCCTAGTGGCACAACTCAGCATGCCTATTATATTACCGGAATCCTCGTTGACGAGATTCCCCACTTTCTGAAGATCCTTGACGCTCAGTATATGGTTCTGCAATTCGACGTGCGGGAACTGCACGTCTCTCCCGGAGTAACCCACGAGCAGTGACCAAAACTCGTTGATCACGCTCTCGTTGTCCATGAATACAAGCAGGTGGTACGTGAGCCGTATAATCTTGGAGAAGTCTATCACATCCACAGTGCCCTCCAACACAACATCGTCCCGCCGCACAAGCCTGCACAGCGCGGCCGGCAACTGCAAGTCCTCAAAGAAGGGGGCCAGATCGGACCACACCATGTCCCCATCAAGACTGAATTTGGCATACTCGCCCAGCAGCTCGTCCTCTACCTCCTCCGGGATGGACCCACGCTCAAACCGCTCCACATAACTGTAATCCAGCTTCCCCTGGGCCATCACCAACGAACATACGAACGTACCTGGACCGTGTCTCAGAGTATCGCAGTGCGTCGTCTTCTGTTCAAAATTTTATTCAAAAAATTTTTCAAAGAAGAAGAAGAGGAGACCTTCAACGACGACCGTTTTGTTTGACGCTTGTCGCTGAAGACCAAGAGCTGATAAGTGTATTGCAGGGCACTGTTGGACTACAGGGGTACGGTATCTGTTTGTGAGGGTTGCTTGAAAGGGTCTGTTTTGGCTGCTCTTTTAATTTATTTTTGCATTTTTTGAGGGAGCGGTGATCCTTACTGGAGTTTGATGAGTGACAGTGGTGATTCGTCTGGGGTTGTTCCCGGGACAGTAGGAGCCTAGTGCTGGGTCTCCACCCGATGTGAGGGAGCAGGCTGCACAGGATGATTCGTCGAAGAGATCGCACGAGGAAATGGAGGTGCAAAATGGTGCTGATGATGAGGGCAAGCAGGGCTCAGAGGGGCCTGCTAAGGTTGCTACAGAAGAGAGCGTAGAGACTGCTCGCCCCCAACAGGAGAAGAAAGGCGGTGAAGAAGATGATGAAGAAGATGAAGATGACGATGATGAGGATGAAGAGGACGAGGACGACGATGAGGGCGGTCCGGTCAAGAGACAGCGTCAAGAGAGGAACAGGTTCCTGGATATTGAAGCTGAAGTCAGCGAGGACGATGAAGATGATGAGGATGAGGAGGAGTCCGAGCTTGTGAGGGAAGGTTTCATCACGAGGGATGACGAACACGACGACGACCCGAGTGCGAACAGAGACGATAGACTGCACAGAGAACTGGATTCAAATCTGAACAAGACATCCGAAGAGGAGGCCCGGAGAATGGCAAGGGAGTTGAAGGAGAGGTACGGTAGAGCGGACTCCAGACAGTACAGGGCCGCCACAGAGGAGGGCCACGTCCCACAAAGATTCCTGTTGCCCAGTGTCGACACAGCGATCGTGTGGGCCGTTGGGTGTAATAGAGGTAGGGAAAAGGATCTTGTGAAGAAACTGCTCAAGAGGAAACTTACCCTAGATAGAGCACCGGGTGGGAAGAAATTGAAGATCCTGTCTATCTTCCAAAGAGACTTCAACGTCGGTACCATCTACATCGAAGCACCCAAACAGTCCGTCATCGAGAAATTCTGTAACGGTATCCCAGAGATTTACCCACAGAGGAAGAAACTGATCCCAGTGCAAGAACTGCCCGCAACGCTGAAACCAAACAAGTCTGACGATGTGCCCCTAGAGGAGGGCAACTACGTACGGATTAAGAGAGGTGTGTACAGGGGTGACCTTGCCATTGTCGACCAGATCAGTGAGAACAACTTGGAGGTCATGCTGAAGATTGTGCCTCGTCTAGATTACGGTAAGAGCGACATAGTCGACCCGCAAACGAAGCAAAGAAAGATGAAGAACCCAACGTACGCGAACAGGCCGTCTCGACAACTGTTTAACCCGACAATGGCGTTGAAGGAGGATCAAGCCAATCTGTACAAGAGGGACGACCACCATTTTACATATAGGAACGAGGACTACATTGACGGGTTTTTGTACAAGTCGTTCAGGATCCAGTACGTCGACACGAAGGACGCGATCCCAGAATTTGACGATACGACGTGGTTCGAGTCCAAGGACGGGAAGGTCGATCTGACCCGTATCTCACAGACAGTCAAGAAGCACCAGGCCTCCAAAGTAACATTCCAAGCGGGTGATCGTGTCGAGATATTGTCTGGTGAACAGCGTGGCTCGAAGGGGTTTGTCACAAAGACGACGACAGAGATCGCTACAGTTAAACTCCCCGACTTGAACCCACTGGAGTTTCCGATATCGACCCTTAGAAAGATCTTCGAGACCGGTGACAACGTTACCGTTGTTAGCGGGAACCACCAAGGTGACTCCGGGTTGGTAGTCTCTGTGCGACAGGGCCAAGTGACGTTCATGTCGACGCAGACACGTCAGGACGTGACCATCACTGCGAACAACCTGTCTAAGTCGATCGACTCCACGGCGACATCGAGCGAATACGCGCTGCACGACATCGTTGAGTTGAGCGCGAAGAAAGTCGCTTGTATCATTCAGGCGACGCACGACTTCTTTAAAGTCATCGACGACGCCGGGAAAGTCAGCACCATCAACAAGTGGACGATCCTGAGCAAGATCAACCCAGCTAGAACCCGTGTCGCTACCGTGGACAGCAAGGGTAACGAGATCAAGATCGGCGACATGGTTGTGGAGAAACTCGGCGCGAGAAGGGAGGGTCAAGTGCTTTTCATCCACAACCAGCAGTTGTTCGCAATGTCGAAGAAGATACTGGAGAACGCTGGTGTGTTCGTGGTCAACTCTTCGAACATCGAGGCCATGGCGTCGAAGAGCAACATATTGAACACGCGTCTGGACTTGAACAAGATGAACCCAGACTTCGTGTCCGGGATGCACCCACCAAGTTCGACCAGTACTGCCCCCATCGCTGCACCTGCGAGAATGGGCCGTGAGGTCGCACTGGGGAAGACCGTCAAAGTGCGCACGCCAGGGTACAAAGGCGCGCTCGGTATAGTGAAGGACGTGAGCGGCGATAGGGCGACTGTCGAACTGCACACGAAGAACAAGCACATCACCGTTGACAAGAGGAAACTGACGTATACGAACCGCGAGGGACAAGGCGGTATGACGTACGACGAGCTGGTCAACAACCGCGGGAGGGTCCCTTACTCGCGGATTGGGCCCAGCTACGTCAGTGCGCCACGCGGGATGGCCGCTGGTCAAGCACTTGGCGGTGCAGGTCCTCAGGGCGAACTCCCAGGAGGCATGACGCCCGACTGGGGGGCCTTCAATGGGGGGAAGACGCCAGCCGTGAACTCTCACGGTGGTGCTGGCGGTGGTGCGTCTACTTGGGGGAACTCTTCTACGTGGGCTGGTCAGAATGCCGGTGCGTCGTCCACATACGGCGGTGCTTCCGCGTGGACGGGCCAAGGTTCTGGTGCGACGTCGACGTGGGGGGTGGCCTCCGCTTGGGGGAACAAGTCCAGCTACGGCGGTGCGTCTACGTGGGCCTCCAGTGGTGAACCCACGGGAGCACAGTCCACCTGGGGCGGCGGTAATAAGTCGAGTTACGGCGGTGCTTCTACGTGGGGGGTCGGTGCCTCGAACAAAGAGGGAGGCTCGTCTACGTGGGGCGGCGGTGACAACCGTGCCACGAAACCAGTAGGTAGCACACACAACAACAACCAACAGCAGGGGAACTCGTCTACTTGGGGCGCCTCCTCGGGCACCAGCGGCGGGAACAGCACCTGGGGCGGGCACTGATGAAACTGCCACCTCGCTTAGTATCCGGGGCTGTGCTATCCATAAGATCATTCCGTGTGTGTGTGTGTTGAATATATGTACGTATCTGTATATATACACTATGTGAAGCCATTGCAATGTCTCGATGCATGGTATATACTTGTATGTGTTGTGTTGTATGTACAGGAAGTGTTTGTGAAGTGAACTGTAGGTAAAAGTGGATTATATCCCCGCGGACTTGGGGGCCCTCGAGAAGTTGACGGGCTTCCGCTCAGCGACTTTTCTGGACTTGGCCTCCTTGAACAAGACGTGCTGTTTGACCTTCGGGTCGTACCGCACCTGCGTCACGAGGGGGGCACCCTTCTTGATCCGCACGTGCCGGGAAAACCCTGTCGCCGCCGTCGAGACGAGTTTAATCACAGAAGTCTTGATCTTTGTAGCTGCCATTGCTGAGGGTGTCGGAGCTGCTGGATGCTGCTGGAGCTGCTGTTGGTGCTGGTGCTGGTCGCCTTCTAAGGTCCTCGACACCGTTGAAACATCACGAAACACGGGACTCTTTTCAACTTCTTCAAAAGTGAAAAATTTTTACAAACTCATCGAGAAGAGAGTTTGATATAACGACTTGAAGTGCTGTTTGGGATGGGTAGTACAAGGGGAAGACCGACAGCCGCGTGTTACCGAAGTTAGAATGTCACAGGTGCTAGCTCCGGAGGTTATAGAGAACCCAGACGGGTCGAAGCAGGTTATTTCGTACAGAGAGGAGGACGGGGAGAAGTACAAGATCACGCAGAAGATCAGGGAAATCAGAGTCACGGAGAAGGTTATCAAGTCTGTTGCTGACCGGAAGAAGTGGACGAAATACGGGCTGGAGGCCGGTTCCCCCGCGGGGCCCAACGACTCGACCACGCAACTCGGAGAAGAGGTTGCGCTGAGCCTGAGCAGGAACTGGAAGCAGAAGGAGCAAGAGCGTACGCAGCAGTCGAAGATCACGTCCTCGAAGATGATCACGTGTAGACTGTGTGGGAACGACCATTACACCATGAGTTGTCCATTCAAGAGCATACTGAACGAGATTTCCGCACTGGAGGACCCTGCTGCAGCGGCGGAGGGCGAAGGTGTGAGCGACATGGCGCACGTCGCAGAGATGGGCGCCACGGGCGCTGGCATGGGCCCAGGTGGGCGCTCGTACGTGCCACCATCGCGCCGTGCCGGTGCCAGTGATCCATCCTCGGATGCGTACAGGGACTCCAGGGAACGTGACGACAGTTGCACTTTGAAGATCCTGCAATTGAACGAGAACGCGGACGAGAACACGCTGAGAGAGGAGCTTCTGTTCCCCTTTGCGCCGATCCAGAGAGTCGTCGTCGTCAGAAACAGGGAAACGGGCAGGTCCAGAGGGCTTGCCTTCGTCACTTTCTCCAGCGAACAACTGGCAGAGAAGGCATTGCAATTCTTGGACGGTAGAGGTTTCATGAACTTGATCTTGAAAGTAGAATGGTCCAAACCAAAACCACCAAAGGAGGAATAAAGCATGTAACAGATCAGAAGGAGAGAATCATGCACTTGCACACACCATCAGTCAATATACATACATATTTTAAGCAATTGAGAAGTAGCAACGCTACGAGCCCTGAGAGGGGAGGGCACGAGTTCTTTGGGACGCAATGACTATCTTACTTCGTACATACGTTTTATGCTATATTCTTGTTCTAGAGGTCTCCGATGCTCGCCCTGGCGGTTTGCCAAGCTTTCAAACACTCCTTGATCCAGTCGATGATCGCTCTTGTGATGGACTTCAACAGCAGCTCAGCGGTAGAGTCAATGTGCTCGACAAGGCTCTTGAGACTGTTCAAAGCGGACGCGTTGACTTGCTCGATGTCACGGTCAATCAGCCGCTCACATTCGCGGAGTTTCGAAAGCTCCCTGGCAAGCCGCTTCGTCTCCTCCTCCCGCTCCATCGTCGTTAGAAACTCGGGTTCAACCTGTCCACGCTTGTTGACCGCGTTCTTCCCCAGACGGCGCTTATTCCTCTGCAATTGGAACTGAACGACCTGTTCCGTGTGGCTGACGACCGAGCTGGACAAGTTCGTTGGTGACGTGGGAGATTCAGGGGACGTGGACTCAGCGGGTTCCACGTATGACGAGGCAGCGACATCCCTTATGACCGCGGAGTCCAGTTTCTTCAACTTTTTACCAAACTCCGCGAGCTCGTCGAATCTCGCCGTACGTTTCTTGATGGTGGCTTTAATGATTTGTCGCTGCGCGTACTTAAGGTCCTTGAACACGATGACGCGCTTGGAGTCCTGAAGGTATTTGACGATGTCGTCGAGGGGTTCTTCAACCAGATTGTGCACGCTCTCCGCAAGCATCTCGAGGCTTACGTATGTGACGTCGAACGAGTGGCCGATCTTCTCAATGCTCTCGCACACGCGGCCCGCCGCTTGGTCCCTGTTCTCGAGGGAGAAGGCGTTGTAGTATGCCCCGAGTTCAGCTATCTGCGAGGACAGAGTGTGTACGTGGTTGTTTGTCTGTTTCACGCTCGCATGGAGCGGGTGGAATCGGGCCATGTAGCGGGCGAGTTTCTCCTCGTAGAGAGCAAACTCCTTCTCTGTATCGGAGTCCCTTCTGTCCACGAGAGGTTTCACCTTTGTGAGTGTTCTCGGCGAGGGCAAGAGAATATGTAGTGGGCTTGGTTTTGTAGGGTTGAGCGGTGGCGCCAGTAGGTTGCTGAGGGGCAAGACCGTTACGGGTGGTGAATTGAGGACGTCCTTCCAGTTGTACTCTGGGTCTAAGAACTTCTGGAACACGATGTGCGATCTGATCTCTGCAACACGGTTGCACTCGTTAAGGAAGGACACGAACCGCCTTTTACGCTTCTCTATGATCTTTGCGTCGTTCTGCGCGTTGATCGGGTTCAGGAAGTACTTGAGTAGCGGATGTTTCGAGGGGATCGGTGGGATGACTATAGTGGGGAGCAATTTCATGAGTACCTGGTGCAACGATGCAAATTCCGAGTACCGTCGTATGACTTCCCCTCCCTGCGCAGTCCTGATGACGTACCCGATGGCGTGCTTGCCCCAGGGGTCCTTGAAGTCCCCTGAGTCCACTATCGAGATGCGTTCTGTGCCATCCAGGGAATCCAGCGGCTGGTTATCCACAGGCGGCACGGCCATCGACATAGTCAGCGTTTCATAAGGTTCGTACTTGGAGTGCGGTGAAATCGTGCTGCTGCCCTGGTGTGTAGACCCTCGCGATGAGTCCGAGGACGAAACGTCAGGGGTGTCACCATCGTACCGTTTGAGATCCGCGGTGGGGTCCGCGGACCCTGCTGCGGCCACCTCATCACCCACCTCATCCTCATCGTAAAGATACTGCGGTGCACCAGCGGACAACACCGTGCCCCGTACAGCAGATCCTGTAGCTATATGGTCAGGCACAGACGCAACCCCCGATGCAAACATGTGTGCAGTTCCTGCAAAAGGGTTATTATCTTCCTCTTCCTCTTGTTCCTCTTCGTCGTCTTCTGGGATGACACCCTCTACGGGCAGGTCATTTAGTATACTCATCTGTCACTGGTGAAATACTCCCCACTGGTCCACCTCTGTGCGCTGTTGAGTTGCGTCCCCTTAGTGTTGAACAGTTCATTTCAAAGATTTATTATATTATAATGAACATAATAATATTATGTACCAGGGTTTTTGGGATTGACTTGGTTATCGCTCGTAGATAGTTAATATACATAGATGCATACGGTGTCTGTTGATGTTCAGGATTCCTGTTCGTCGTTCATTGGTTTTTGGGCGACGAAGAGCATCATTGGGGTGAACAGGTGTTCTCTGCCACCTGCAACCAGCCCAACGGCGGCCTCCTCAAGGGCCGCTGTGACCTTGGAGGACCCCTCTGGGGCAATACCGAACCGTTCCATCAGGGAGACCATCGTACTTGTCACTTTTCTACCCAAGTACGACGTTCTGAAGAAAGTCCCGATATCGGCGATAGTCTGGACGTATTTCCACTCACCAGTCAGTGGGTAGTACCATGGGACCTCGTCACCCTTAGCGGCTAGGTCCTCATCGACAAGGACTTTGAACCCACAGTTCTCTAGAGCCTGACGAGCGGTGTCGACTTTGAACATCTTGGGGATCCCATCCCCGAGTTCGATCTCGTATGCGATCTTCCTGTGAGCCTCATTAGTTTCATCGTACTGGCTAGTCATGACCCATTCGTAAACTGCAAATTTCCCACCTGGTTTCAACACTTTGTAGATCTCTTTGTAACATTTCTCCAAGTTTGGGGCGTGACAAGTAGCCTCAATGGCGTACACTTTATCAAAAGTCTCTGGTTCAAATTCCATGTGCATAAAATCCCCCTTGACAAAATCCAGTTTATCTTGTAGACCTGCCTTCTTAGCGTAGTATTTGGCCTTCTCGATCTGGTAATCGTTGTTGTTCAACCCAATGACGTTACAGTTGGTAAATCTGGAGATCTCTCTTGCTGGACCACCTACACCACAACCGACATCCAACACTAGATCCCCCTGCTGGATCCCAGCAGCGTACGCCAAGTAGTGTTCGTGTCTAGCCATTGCGGCATAGAAGTTTTCCCCCTTGTAGAATCTACAGAAATGGAAGGACGACCCCCATCCGTACTCGTAGAAATCCGTGACAACGTTATAGTAGGAGTGAGTGGACTCGTTATAATCCTCAAGACGTCTCTCCTCGGCCTCCTTATCGGTCAACCCATCCCAGTGCTTCAAGTACTTGGAGACAGCCTCTCTCTGCGCAGTCTTATCCTTGGCCAACAGAGCAGAAAACCCACTCCTCGAGGCAGCACCTTCACCGTGCAATTCCTTCGAGAACTCTGCCTGTCTCTGTCTCAATTGAGAGTCGTTATCCGTGTCAGTCATAGTTGTGTGTCGTGTGTACTCAATTGACCACTGAGCAAAGAGACCCCTGCAACACCGCCCTGCAACATCCCTGTGACATGTTCTCGTCTCTTTATATCCAAAGAAGCAATTGCAACTTCTTCAAGAACCTTCGTTCCGGGACTTTTGCTCTTTGCGGGTTTAACCGCCGGCGCCGTCCAGAGCGACACGAAATTACAGTGGGAGAAAAGTTTTCAGCGTCGTTTCGTCGTTTAGAGAAATGTGGGCGGGGTAATTGTTCTTTTTTTGGGGGGTGGCGGAGTGGCGGGGTTACCGGCTGCTGCTATACGAGGGTGCGTGGGTGAAAGAAGTGGGGTTACCCAGTTGGAGCTGTTACCCGGCTGCAAAGGTTACCCAGCACACAGGGTCACCCCGCCCAGCGGTGGCAAAAACAGAAGCCCTAGCGTACCCTAACTTCCAGCAACGCCAAGCCCTAACACCACAGCGCCATTACATAATAATCGGCCTGGACCTCCGCTTTGCGTCCGTTTCCTGCCAAAGAGAAAATTTCTTTATATAAAGATTTATGACGTGGTGGAAATTGGGCATCGGATTCGTGGGGAAGAAGAAGAAAGCAACAGTGCCACAGTACAACGGACGATGGCTGCTACGGTTGCCAGTGCGATGGTGACGCCAGAGGTGCATGCGGACAGAGGTAGAGACAGAGACTTGGAGGTGGTGGACTCTGGGGCGGAGCCCCTGAAGAAGAGGACGCACACGGCGTCGAAACCGCTGGATAAAGAGGCGCGGATGAAGCGTACGGAACAGAATAGGGCCGCTCAGAGGGCGTTCAGGGAGAGGAAGGAGAGGAAGATGAAGGAGTTGGAGGCTAAAGTGGATAAACTGACGAGGATACAGAAGCAGAACGAAGTTGAGTCTGAGTTTCTCAGGGGCCAACTCGTTACACTCGTTCATGAGTTGAAGAAGTATAGACCGGAGACTTCAAATGACTCAAAAGTGTTGGAGTACCTTGCGAAACACGATAACGTGCCCCCCAATCAGCAGGGCCAGGCACCCGCGGCAAGGGACAGAGGTGACTTTTCGTTTGAGTTCCCCTGGAAGGGTAGAACTGCTCCAGAGTTTGATAACTCGACAACTCAAGAGACCACTACGGCGACTCCGTCGCCAGTATCTCCAGGAACTAAGGACCAACAGGGGAAACCAACAGACTGGTTGGACGAAGTGCTCTCCAGCACAGAACTGTACGCCAAACAACAACAACAACAACTTCAGGGAAACCGTTCTGAGAGTCCCTTTCTTGCAGGGTACGACGATAGCTTGACGGTCTCGAACGAGATAACGTTCGACACGCAGTTCGACGAGCAAGTAAGTGACTTCTGCGTGCGTATGAACGAGGCTTGTGGGAGCAAGACTAACCCTGTCCCCAAGAGCAAGAAGGGGTCCGTGTTCTCGAACTCGGTTCTGTCGCCGCCATCGTTGCTTAACTCTCTCTCCAACACGTGGGGGACTGACAGGACAGACGCGGGGAGTGCCACCTCGGAGACAACGTCGCCGCGGCTCACAGAATCCTCAAGTTCTACAGTCACGACGAACAACGACCTCAAATTGGATGCAGATTTCGAAATACCCTTTATTAACACATCCCTCGCGTTCCCAACAGATGACGGGGCCGTGCCACAAACCGTAGACGATAACATATTCTTCAGAGACACGCAGCACGAACAACGCAGCGCACTAGACGATTTCTTAGAGGAGGAGGAGCTCACCGATAATCAACAACAACAACAACACGAGGAGAAGATCAACCTGCTCATAAACGAGGTGCCCTTCTCCATAGAGGCAGACAAGGAGGTGCCCTTCAGTATAGAACCCAACGAGGACGGTGACCCACAGGTGGTACCCTCCAAAGACGGCAAATTGCTCAAGTGTTCGGAGATATGGGATCGTATCACGGCACACCCGAAGTACTCGGACCTCGATATCGACGGTCTCTGTGGGGAACTCATGACAAAGGCGAAGTGTTCGGAGCGCGGTGTCGTCGTCAACGCAGATGACGTCAAAGATGCTCTCAACAGACACATCGCATAGTAAGGGGCCCTGGGGTTTGTTTTCTTATTCAATACACACAACACTTTAATACATACACATACAACTTTACGTTTTACATCCGTTTCAATACCTCTATCTGCCCTCGACATTTTGTCCGGAGTTCATGTCTCTCGGCCTTCGCTTATTGTTTTAAGGGGAGTCTTGTCAGGGACCCTTCGCGAATAGGGAAACAAAGTAGTTAATCAAACTCACTGTTATATAAGCACACGCACACACAACATAATGTACCCTCTCTATCTTGCCAATACGATTGCGGGGAACTTCACGGAATCATGGGTGCAGGTCAGTCCACTTTGGTAGCACTCTCGGCAGATACTGTGAATAAATTCAAACCCAGCGCAAAACGGGACAAACGAGATGAACACCACGATGGGGCGAAATACACTCGGGAGAACTACGACAATTTCTACAATTACAACCTTTTAGAACTCGTCAGGGGACAACGTGTCCCGCATTTCTACCGCCAGCCACGCCGCAGGACAAAAGTGAAACTCAGGTTCAGGGACTCCCACACGATACCCTTCAGAGTCCACAGTGTGGCGATCCAGGGAACAGATATCACATCCAAATTGCAGCGTACAGGGAAGATGGGGGGCTTGCAACAGATCCCTCTGCAGTTTGAGGGAGATTCCAGTGAGTGGGTCGCGCCAGACTTGTACTTACCCCCAGGGGAATACAAATTCCGGTTTGTGATTAACGATACTTGTAGCATGCATTCGGAGTACTTACCAATACTCACAGTAGGCGATGGCATCGCATACAACTATTTTGTCGTTATTGAGAATGACGAGGTGGTAGAACCAGCTGTTGCCGCGGATGCGCCAATGGGTCAAGATTCCCCCCTGGGAGCACGCGTAGAATACACGAACGAAATCCTGCCTCTATTCGAGGGCTACTGTGACAGCCAGCAGATCGACCACACCGCGCAATACAAACCAAAGACACACATGAACCAGAAAACGTTTTTCTATTATGCGTTCCAGGAACAAGACGCAGCGAGCGGGGACTATGACGCCCAGTTCTGCGAAAGGTACACGGTGCCAATAATACCGCCTTACTTCTACAGCATCGACATCACACCACAGGATAACACATTGAAAGTCCCGCTGCCCATCCAGCTTGCTAACCTAAACAGGACGATTTTTCCGTCTCCGGAAGATATCTGCAATGATTACTTGTGTATTGGCTGCGTCATCAGTTACCGAGGAAAGTACATGGCACACCTGTTCTACCGACCATCACCCTGGGAATAGAGTACGATTAACTGTGTTACTATGTTTAGAAGAGGAAATGCACTTGCGGGGCCATCCTCACTTATACTTGTACCCACTACATAATAGAACAAAATGTTTCCTTACTGCCGTCTGCAGTGTGTCCATTGGATTTCTTGAACTTCTTCATCTTCAATTTCCATTTCTTGATTTCGTCATGACCGTTGATCCGCTTCGAGGGCAGACTCTTCCACCGCTCAACAACGGACAACTTGCGCACATCCTCCTTGTGTTTTTCGATGTGTTCCGGTTTCGAGATGATAGGTTGCAACGTGCTGTTTCCCTGAGACCCTACAGACGCGGCATCGTGATTGCTCGTGGCGTTGCTCTTTTTCTTGTACGCCCACTCACCAATACTATTCACGGTCCTAATGGATCTATGCGCAGTTGTTGCATGCGATGCAGTTTTTTGTGGAAGGTACATCTGTGGTTCCTGTACACCACTGTCGCTATCCTCCTCATCAAACATAAGCTGCGGCTGAGTATCTGATACGTCCCCACTGTGGGTTGCCTCCTCGTCGAGCATGTCATCAGCTGTCTCTGCGTCATCGACAATGATCATAGAATAGAAAAGGATCTTCGACATGTTCTCACTAAAATTGAACAGTCCACGAAGGGTCATCATCATCAAGTTGTTCATTGAGAAATCAGAGTCGTATAAAATCCAATCGTCTTGCACGGTCGCCCTGTCCACTTTATTATTGGATTGTCGTATCGCCGTGAATATGGCCTTGTCCTCCCTTTGTAGTAGCACGGACTGCAAAACCAACCTGAAATGCCCCTCCGTATCCTTGATTGTGATCGACGGGAGGATAGAATAGTGGGAAGATACGGTAGAAGATGTCGACATCGACGTTGAACACGAAGAGGAGGAAGAAGTCGTGAACGAGCTAGTAAATGACCCTGTGCTGACACTCGACACGCACGATATACCATGCGGCCTTGAATTCAATCCCGTGCCCGTGCCCGCGCCCGCGCCAACAACTGGTGCATCATCTGCAGTTTCCACAACGGACGGTAACTCACTGTTGGAATCCTCTTGATCGCTATTCGTTTCGTTGTCCTGCAGCATCTGAGAGTCACTGCGCGTCAGCATTCTGGTTAATGGGTGGTCCATGTGCCCTGACCTACCTTCTTGCGAGTTGTATATCATGGTACTGCTGGCATCCTCTTCCTCATTGTAATAGCTGTTAAAGGATACTAATTCTGACGATGCAGGTGTGTACAGATTGGAGTTATTCAGTGCCGTATTGAGCAGAGGATTATTAGATGCGTTGGATCCCGAAACCGATGACCTGGCCGACCTCACTTTCCTCTTCTGTGCCTGGACTTTGCTCCGCGGGAAATCTAAGACTATGGAACTAGCCCCGTCCTCGAATAAACCGGATGACTCCGAAGATGCACTTTCGTTCGGAGTTTCGATGCGTTCCGATTTTATACCATTTTGTTTGTTGGAGATGCCATTCGGCTGTAAGCCGTTATTATTACACGTGGTTGAGTTACTAACCGTTTTGTCTTCGATGATGGGCTCAGAGGCACCCTTACCGTTTATTAAGCCCGTTGAGTTTTGAATTATTAGTAGATCATGCGATTTATCCAAATTTTGTATCGGAGCATGATTAGACACTAACGATGATGCATTTGTCGATGTAGACGTTGTTGTGGCGGGTTCGGCTGTCACCTCTTCTGGAAAGTCATCCTCATTTTTCACGGTAGTAGATGTGGTCGTCCCGTATATGGATAAAGGCCCTGAAACGCCATCCAGTTTTGCCATGTCACCAGAGTTCTCAAACTTTCGACCGGGGTTCAAGTACCTCAAAAATTTTCTATCGTTAAAGTTGTTAAGGGTATCAGTCAGTAGGTAATGGTTTTCATGATTATAGCAATTCGAAGTGGTTAACTTCTGTATCTTTATGTTCTGTAAATCCTCTAAATGAAAGTAGTCCTTCAGAAAGGTCTCCAGGACCGAAATATCGCTGTGAACTTTATCTGGGATTGAAATGAAAAGAATCTTGGAGTTTATCCCCTCGAGGGACGTGAAATGATTCTTCAGAAATCTTTTCAGCAGAGTGTATTTCAATTCGTTATGCGTCAACTCCTCAAAGTCCCCTGATCTAATATTTTGTAGATACCAAGACCAGAGCCCATTATCATCATTATCGTAGTAATCATTAACTCTAATAGATTTTTGCATTGCAAGATATCTCTAAAGGGTCGAGGGTACACGTATGACGGTTCCTCCCAAAAAAATGCTATCAATTGTGGTGGTGTATGCAACAAAGAAACCGTAGCCAGTACTATTCTTAAAATGAAGCCTCTTCTCTAATGCAATACCGCAGTCCAAGAAAACTTAAATATATGAATGAAAACAGAGGAAATCTGTTTTTATTTGGTCTGACTGGAAAATATCTGTATAGAGGGAAGTGATGCAGGCTGATGTTTCGTTTACTTATTGTACAGGGAATTGATGAATCCAGACGGTGTGGTCCTAGTAGCAAACAAGGCGATAAATAAATAAAACACAGTAGAGTGGAGAATATTAACAACCAGAGAGCAAAATTGAATCAGTCAATGTACTGTTTGCAGTGTCAAGGGTCTGGACCTCTGTCAACAATATAAGTGACTGTTTGCGCACGTATCCCATACACCAAAAGTAATGAATTATTTGACTGTTTGTTGTCGTTTTCTGTTTTAAAGAAAAGAACGAAAAAAAAAAGAAGAAAACACTGTTTTCAAATATTCTACGATGTTATTTCAAAAGTGCTCATTAGTCCCTTTCAAAGTGACATTTTACTGCCGTTGCGTCAAATTTAGCGGTTTTGCAACAAAAAACTTAGCCGTTCCATAGTAATAATAACAGAAACAGCAGGAAGAATCAGAACCCGGTACCGAAAACGCGAAGAAAAAACCGTTAAACAAAATTCCCGCAAATCACAGAAAAACATGTAAATGTTGGAAAATGAGAAATGCTTCGTGCGAGGTGATGTTGAAAGTCCGGTGAAAAAAAAGGTTCAAAAAACAACGACAACTGCAGGATTCGAACCTGCGCGGGCAGAGCCCAAAAGATTTCTAATCTTACGCCTTAACCACTCGGCCAAATTGCCTAATTCAAAATTTGAAAAATTTTGTATTCTTCCCTATCAATTACTTATTTATCAAGTGTTGCTCCTTTTATTTTTAATCAAAAAAATAACTTCTTTGCAGCTCCATTTCAAATCTGGCAAGGTCTTGCCCTTTATATACTTTTTTTATTTCTGGATGTCTCGTGGGATTCTCCAGAAGGTTCTTCCTCTTTCCTGATCTCCTTGCTTTCACTTTTGCATTACTACTGTGTCCTTATCTTTTTGTTTCCTATCGGTCTCTCTCATTTTGGTGACTAATATCTTATTGAATTGCAGTCATCTTTTGGGTGCTTATGGTTGTCTCGAGGCGCACAGCCACGGTAAACTTATTAAGGTAAGGTTACCTTCTCCTAGTCTGCCTTCGGTCGAGCTCTCTAGTTAATGTTCACAATGCTTCGTGACCCCATATCCTGCGTCCAGGACATAGGATCGCATTTCCAAGTAACGTGTGTCCTATTTCAGTTATACAGTTTGAGATTACCTGGTTTCGATTTACGAAGTCTGTTAGAAGTCTAAAACATGCAGCACAAGTGAACCATGAGTGTGACGGATTTTTTCAGCAGTGGCATTTTCATCCTGAAGTGTCTTTTCTTATTCAATTTGGTTGTGAATGAAATATCACCAAGATTCACCTGATACTAGTGTCATTTTTCCTTTCCCACATGCTACTGGTTTTTGCTAGGAGATTCTAATGAGGCGAAACGTTGCACAAAATAATTAGAGGTCACTAGAGGTCTCAAACCTAAAAATGTACACCTTGCCGGGGCTCATCGGTACAGAATACAGAAGTATCAATGAAACCTGCCCGTACTTCTTTCCTTATACTATTGTTACGTTTTTTTATTGTTGTTATTTATTTATATCTATTTGGTTAGGTTCTTAAAATGATACACTAATTAAATTGCTATACTTCTAGAGAACCGCCACCCTTTACACTTTGATGCTGCACTTAGTTTTCTGGGATTTCTAGTTCACCAGCGTTGATGGCATCGATGATGTCATGTGGGTTCTTGAAGTCGACACGACAGCCGACAGATTGGGCAGTACCCAAGATTTCCTTGGTGACGGAAGCCAAGTTCTTACCAAAGGACTTTTCTCTCATTTGCTTGGCAATTGCGATGATTTCATCCAATGGGATGTTACCACTGTGCTTGACGTTCTTGTCCTTCTTTCTGTCTCTAGGTGGTTCCTTCAAGGCAGTGATGACTAAAGAGGAAGCCGATGGGACGACAGAAGCAGAAGCTTGTCTGTTTTGGATCTTCAATTGGACGGTAACCTTGATACCCTTAAATTCCTTGGTGGCCTTGGCGATATCTTCACCGACCTTCTTTGGAGAAAGACCCAAAGGACCGATCTTTGGAGCCAAAGCGGCAGAAGCACCGACTTCACCACCGACAGCTCTTAGGTATAGGTATTTAACTTCCGTTGGGTCGAACTTTGGAGGCATTGTATTTGTCGAATTAGTTGGCGAGATCCTACTTTAAAAAAAGGAAACCTAAAAAAGTATTAAAGGATAAAACAAGAAGAAGTACAAGGACTTACAGGAACCTTACCAACATTAACAGTTCTCCTCTACTAACACCTACCTACCTCTTACTGACCAACTCGCAGTTCCGGAAAGAGACCGTTTCGATAATTTTTCAGCGTCGGTTTTTTCCCGCTACAAAAAAATCGGTATGTTTACCTATTTGGGGAATAAAACAGCGCACTGCAGAAAATACTACAAAAATTGTAAAAAAAAAAAGTTGTAGCGCCTGTCAGTTTGGGGTCCGTTCAGAATGGAGGAAGCTATGTGGTGATGGATTAGCTGCGAGTATTCAGGTGAGGGAACCGCATTCTATAGGATAACTGGCTTTCAGTGACTACACTACTATGCCTTTAGCAGCTCATATGTAATATTTACTATGTGCAATGTAACAGGAGGGGAATCAAAAGAAAAAATAACGCGGTGATGTACGGATGCTAGAAGTAGTCAATTTCTGTGAGAAGTGGATCACAGATGTGAAGTGATGCACCGTAAGTCATACCCTCCCTTCAGGTCAATTTAGTTACAAGAGGTACGGCGGCTCTTCTTTTCGACCACTGTAAATAGTGGGTAGAAGGAGGACATGCCACTTTGGTGCTTAAGCGTGACAGCAAACCTTTTCGCGGCTGCGGATGGATCCACCTTCAATTTCTTGAGGTTGTCCTTGGCGTTAATGTTCATTGCGTGCGCTGAATTCAACAGCTCGCCGAAATACTCCAGGGATTCTTGTTTCACCAGTTTCGTCCCCGTGAACATTTCCCCGTTTTTGTCATTCGCTTCAATGGCCCTTATTATCCCTTTAGCGGCCTCTTCAGCGGTGGCACTCTCTTTCTCCATCAAAATCATGTTTGTCTCTACTTCAGCGACGAAATTTGCAGAACCAGGTTCCCCATCAACCACGAACCTGTTAATCGTGGATTCAAACTCCGCGTAGCTTGGTAGTTCAGGTACACCGATGGATGAAAAGGGTTTAAATCTTAAGCTGTGTATCAGTTCCGCGTTCGCAAACTGGTTCAGCATGGGCGGCTTGTTATCAATTACGCCGTGCGACTTCAATAATGCAAATTGTAAAGTTTGGAACATACTCAGGGATCTGTGTATTTTGGTGTGTGCGATCAGATAATTCAGATACTGTTTGTTCGTTTGTAATTGGCCCATCTCTGTGGACATCAGTTCCTGGTAGTCTTCCTTCAGTTTGCTCTTCTTGGGGCCCGCCTTCATTTTCTTCATCTTCTTGTTCATGGCATGGATACGATCTATTCTATTCATTATGAAACAGTGGATTTTTATCAAGCAAGAGTCAAGGTGGAAAGCCAAATAGGAAACGTACCAGAACATATCGTAACCCTCATATGGTTTATACACGTCCAAGTCGAACCCCTTCAACGTAAATTCAATCATCACCATTACTTTTAAAGTGAATACCCACGAGGCATATGGCATCAGCGGAGTAGCTACCGTATCAGAGCCACTAATGACTTCATCGTGTATCTCTGCAGAGATGAAATTAAGTTCCGCGGTTTCCAGTTGAGCTTGAACAGAATCCCATACGATCAGTTGTCTATTATAACCCTGCCTATACCTTGCCGTGTTTTGAGATGCGTTTTGGTACCAATCGAATAAGGCGTTAGCACATTCTTTCAATGCTGGAGTCAGGACTTGGAAGACTTCCGGTGAACTCTGCATCTTTTCGGAAACTTGTGTCCCCATCAAAGAGTATTCCATGAGATGCGAAAACAGGAAATCCTCTATCGAATATCTCCCTAGGATGTTCTGGTTATCGCGTACTAGAAACAATGGGAAGATGGCTCTCGCGAGAACATGTTGCTGTTTCAGTTTATTAAAGAAGTACGCAAACTGGAAGGTCTCCACGGCAGTATCTGCCTCTGAGACTCTTAAAACGGTTTTGATGCTATTGGCCATATGGATAAACCCAAGATAGTTGTTGTCCGGTTCAACGATATTTTTGGGCGGGAATTGGTTGGAACGTCTCTTTTGGATACCCATCGAAAAAGACCCTGCGGGTGGTTCTAGCTTCAAAGTATGGCTCTGCAGTGAACGAGCAAGCTCAATTAGTTCGTCCAAATACGCCGTGCTTGTTGAGTATACTGTAAGTACATCTTCGATGTGAACTAGGCACCGAACCGCCTTTAATATATGCCCCAAATGGACAGCCATAGGACTACTATCATCAGAAATAAGATCCAAACTTTTCTGTAATTCAGAAAGTATGAGTTTTTGCGGAGGCATAATATCGAACGATTGTAACCCCATTGAGTTAAAGTTCAAATCCTCCTCCTCGAAGATCACAGCCCTAAGCAGCAAACTTTTCACAAAAGCGGCAAAATAGCAGATAGCTGCAATGATATTTGTCAGAATTTGATCGTAATAAATGCAGTCCGTGTTAAACTTGAAAAGCGCTTTATCCCTCTGCGAATTGCGGATCAAAAACTCCTCAACGTATCGACAACTCAGTAACGTCGCTGGTAAACTTTGGTACTCATTTAACCATGTAATTACGGATCTGAGTAATCTATCTGCGATGGATGTGACATATTGCAATCTCTCTACATCATTCGCGCCGTGGGCACAGTCGCAAGAAAGGGACAGTTCCTCCTCAGAGAGTACTATCAGATGGGAGTCCAACTTTGGATTGTTGACCTCCAAAGCATGCGTCCCCTGAAATAAATCAGACGAGTGGACTTTGATTATAGATTGTGCATTCAATCGCTTGCATAGCTCTCTCAAGTTTTCTGTCACATTTACCATTTCAATACCGTCTCCATGTCGAACAGACAATTTATCAAGCCCATTGAGTAGATGCGCGTCCAGTACAGACTTCTCTTCACTAGCACCCATCCTACGCTAGAAAAAAACAGATAGATCCCGCTGCACTAACCGTATATCTGCCCTACCTGTCATTATCCAATGCAGGCAGGCTTCGAACTGTGATTATTTACTGCTTTACTTTTTTTTCCAACTTCGTTCTCGTACATACAAGAGATTTGCACTACGTTATTTTACGCGCGTTCTGTTCCTCCACCACCGCAGTAAGAATCGCTAGGTTGAGTTCTACACGGTGCTACTCTACCCAGTGGCAGTTCTCAGACGTTCCGAAGAAGCATGTCTGAAAATACATACATCTAATCATTATTTTTTGCACCAGTGAACACAATTCCACGTAAGAACTCTCTTCCTTTTCTTTTTAATTTTTTTACATGATTAAATAATGAAATATCGGTTTTCCGGAGAACTTGGAATGTATTTGGAACTGTAGCAGTGAAGTTGATTATCCGATTGCGTATTTCTAGTCGGATCAGCTGCATCGGTGGTTTTCAAATCCGTTGCACTTTCTATTTCTTTCTTTATTATTTGCTATAATGAGCAGTGGAGTTTTGCTTCGGTTACCGGAGTCCCTGCTGAGATGCCAGTCTTGGAGTTTTGTAAAAGGTTTACAGCAGGTGAGGTGGCAGTCGAATACCTCTGGTAAGCTTTTGAATCCACTGGAGGAATACAACAGGCAGGTGAAGATTGGTAAACTACGGGATGATTCCTACCAGAGAGGGATAATTAAATACTTTGTATCAAGTTTACATGACAAATTACTAAATTACAAGCCACCTCAAGTCGAGGAGATGTCCATCATACATGTACATAAACACAACAGCTGGCGGAGCAAATTGCTTTCGAGGATGAAAACACCCTTTGGGTCGTCCTCAGAATCTGGCGCTGAGGTCGGTGATAAAATTCCGCAAGGTATTTACCTATACGGGGATGTAGGGTGTGGCAAGACAATGCTTATGGACTTGTTCTACTCAACCATTTCTTCCCATTTGTCCAAGAAAAGAATACACTTCCACCAATTCATGCAGTATGTCCACAGAAGACAACACGAGATTGTCAAAGAATACCAGGAATACACTGCAAGCGATTCACAAGAGGTCGATACCATTCCCTATTTGGCCGCTGAGATTGCCAGAAAGGCCCGTATCTTATGTTTCGATGAATTCCAGGTGACCGATGTCGCAGACGCGATGATTCTACGCCGATTGATGTCGACTCTACTGTCGAATGAGTACGGTGTCGTTTTGTTCGCAACCTCGAATAGACACCCTGATGAATTGTATATCAACGGTGTTCAAAGGAAGTCGTTTATACCCTGTATTGAGTTGATTAAAAGACGCACCGCGGTCACGTACTTGAACTCTCCGACGGATTACCGGAAAATTTCGAGACCTACCTCGTCCGTCTATTACTTCCCTACCAGCAATTTGAAGTATTACTCCCGTGAGTGTGCTCTATTCAGACAACATCACATTGAGGAGTGGTACAAGTACTTCGCACAAGCGAAACACACGGACGATTCTACGACTGGCATTGAAAGTGTCCATAAAACGTTCAGGGATTACCCGTTGACAATCTGGGGCCGCGAGTTCAAAGTGCCCATATGTACCCCGCCCCGGGTGGCACAATTTACTTTCAAGCAGTTGTGTGGTGAGCCGCTAGCTGCGGGGGACTACTTGACGCTAGCCAAGAATTTCAACGTCGTTTATGTCACAGACATTCCGTACCTATCCATCTACGTGAGAGACCAAGTGAGAAGGTTCATTACCTTCCTGGATGCAGTGTACGATAGTGATGGCAAGCTGGCAACCACGGGTGCTGCTGACTTCACGTCGTTGTTTGTAGAGCCAGAGGCCATCTTGAACGACTACGAATTGAAGGAGGATTCACCTGCGCGGGACGCTCAATCGGATGCTGAAGTCTCCGAGGAGGACGAACTGATCAAGAAACACGGGTTTTCGAAGGAGATTGCCAAGAAATCCCAGATGTTTGCCCTAGATGAGGAGAGGTTTGCGTTTGCCCGTGCGTTGAGCAGACTCACCCAAATGAGCACTACGGACTGGGTTTCTAAGTGATCGGGGCCCTTTTCCGTTGTAAATAAGCATCAAGCATGTATATACATACGTAACAATTGAAACTCCATTTTCATATTCTTAATAGCAGCAACCGTAACTGGTACCAAATTATGTGTGTTATCGTTGATGCTGCCTCTTTGTTTTTACTTCAGTATTTGATATTTTTTTATATGTATAAATTTCCTTCCAGTTTGACATGGGAGCACGTCCTTCATGTATCTATCAAGATCACAGTGTCGTCCCCTTCGTTGATCGGTGGTGTGTCACGTAGCTAAGCATCACACATTGCAAATTTTATAGCTTACAGAATCAATGTCTGGTAACAGGGAGCAGGTCTTCCCCACGAGAATGACGTTGGGTCTGATGAAGACAAAGTTGAAAGGTGCCAACCAAGGTTACTCGTTGCTGAAACGTAAGTCCGAGGCGTTGACGAAGCGGTTCCGTGATATTACGAGAAGAATTGATGATGCGAAGCAGAAGATGGGCCGTGTGATGCAGACCGCGGCGTTTTCGCTTGCGGAGGTGTCGTATGCAACTGGGGAGAACATCGGGTACCAGGTGCAGGAGAGCGTCTCCGGTCAGAGCAGGTTCAAGATCAGGGCGCGCCAGGAGAACGTCAGTGGTGTTCGTTTGCCCCAATTTGAGTGCTACATTGACTCGCAGATTAACGACTTCAAGCTGACCGGTTTGGGTCGTGGTGGGCAACAAGTTCAACGAGCCAAGGAGATTTACACGAAGGCAGTGGAGACACTTGTGGAATTGGCCTCGTTGCAGACTGCGTTCATTATCCTTGACGATGTGATTAAAGTGACGAACAGAAGAGTCAATGCTATTGAGCACGTTATCATTCCACGGACTGAAAACACGATTGCTTACATTAATAGTGAGCTAGATGAACTGGACAGAGAGGAGTTTTATAGACTGAAGAAAGTCCAAGAGAAGAAGCAGAACGAGACCAAGCAGCTGGACGAGGAGATGAAGCTGAAGAGACTGGCGCAAGAAAAGGCGGAAGCTGGCACTTCTGGTACGGCAGGTGCAGGTGCAGGTGCCAGTGTGGAAAACGACGACAAGACACGGAACTTGGTGTCAACAACGGAGGATGACGTTATATTTTAGTGTACTCAAGTTGCCACACTTTGCACGTACGTAGTAGTATGTTACGAATGAATAAAACAGTGCAAGTCCGTATGTATGAAGTACGTATTAGTGTACTTCAAAAAGTGTATTTACATGTCCGGGATAAGAGGGTCCCTTTACCTCCACTTGAAACAGGAAGATCCGTGTCCCCCCATGTTTAATCAATTTTTCTTACCTCTTGGTCTATCCTTGACCTTCATTCTGTTCTGGTTTTTGCCTCTTCTGGTCTTGTATCCCTTTGCGAGTTGCCCCCAGGGGGACATTGACAGTTTGTTCGACTTGGACTTACCACGCCCACCCCCGTGAGGGTGGTCACATTTGTTCATGGCAACACCTCTAACAGAGGGTCTTCTGCCGAGCCACCTGGCCCTCCCAGCTTTCCCCAGCGAGGTAAGTTGGTGCTCGATGTTCGACACGACGCCAATTGTAGCGCACGCGTCAAGCGACACGTACCTGTGTTCACCACTTTGCAGCCTGATAACTGCCCTCTTCTTCGAGGGCAGTTTCGAGAGAAGCCGGGCGTACGTCCCTGCAGCTCTGCAGAATTTTGCTGGCCCAACCGGGGTGACCCCCACGTTGTGTACCACGGTCCCGATGGGGATCATCGATATAGGCAGACAGTTTCCTTTCTGTGCGGTTCTCACAGCAAGGATCGCCGGGTCCACTTTCCCGCCCATTTCCTCGAGCAGCCGTTTCGGGATCCCGCTTCTAAAGGACTCTATGACGTCTCCAGCCCTGAGCCCATCACAAGCGACAATGTACGAAAGTTCTGCGGTATCCTGATGTTTCAAGAGTGCGATATGTGCTGTTCTCCCCGGGTCGTATTCGATTCTCTGCACGATCTGCAACCCAGACTTCATCCTCATGAAGTCCACCGTCCGGAGCCTCCTCTTGTGTCCACCACCCCTGTGTCTCACGGTGATCCTACCTTGGTTGTTCCTCCCACCGTGGTTCTTTTTCGGTATTGTAAGTGCCCTGATGGGTCTGCCCTTGTACAAGTGAGGGTATATGGGATGTCTGAGCCACCTGAGCCCAGGGGATACCGGTTTATGTTTCGTCATCTGCACAACTTCCTTCGCCAACTTCCGTTTCCTCCTCACCAGTTCGTCCTGCTTCTCCAGTAGCGTCATGTCGGACACATCGGGCACAATCTTGAGCAACCTCGGCGAGACACCCACGCTGGCAATGTCATCTGCACCACTCTCACCCTCACCACTACTACTACTACTGCTTCTACTGTTGAACCGCGACAAAAAACGCTGCAGCCCACGGTCGCAACCCCACGGCTTCAGCACCGCCCTCCCAGAACCGCCCACGGGTCCCACCAGTATCCGTCTCAGCATTGATCGACTCTACAGACTCTCCAGACCACCAAAGAAGTGACAACGTCAACTGCCATCAAAACCCTAACGACAAGTTTCAACTTCTTCAAATTCGAGAATTTTTCTTGTTGTTAATTTTTTTTTGTATAAAACGGCCGACGATGCGACGACGACAACGACGATGTTTTGAGCGTTCTCTTCTTTTGCAGTTGCAGTTACAGTTGAGACAGGGCACGATGAGGGTGGGAGACAAGGTTGGTCCCGGTTTCTGGGATTAAAACTTTATCCCGTCTTTCTCCGTTTATTTCCAGGTACACAAAGCTACGTGTAAATAGACTACTACTGAACACAAGCACACTCGACACTCGATACGTATAGAAATGATGACCAAAGTTGTCGCCCCAAGCGGATCTCAACATCAGTCCTCTGTTTAAGTACATTGCAAGATACGAAATGACCGATTATATGCAACATAGCCAAACACTGAAAATTCTGAAACTATACGTGTGCGATGCGAGTCGTGTCAATGCCTATAGCAGCACACCTCTTCTTGTATTTATCATATTTCCATCTTGAATTAACAGCAAGGACAGGGCGGGACTGATGAACAAACATTTCATGCTAATCATGAAACGTCCCCTTTCCAAAGGTGGACGCAATGATTAAAGACACTTATACAATATAACACTGACCCCTTCTCCCCCGAACACACGTCGTTGCGGCCGTGCCGTGGGACCCTTCTTGTGTACCTCACAGCTCGTGTTCTAGTAGTAAGTCGCACGTATATCGCCGGGTTGGGCGTCACGCGTCTGTGTAGTCATTTTCCGGAATTCCGTTGCGGTTGATTGGTCTCGGTTGTTGGAGCAGACTGTTGGAGGTGATGAGAGTGGGGTCGGGAAGAGCAGACTACGAAGGTATAAATAGTCTCTCTGTATTGAATATTGCAGAGTCGTTACTGGCTGGGTAGGTGTGTGTGTGTCTGTCTGTATGTGTGTATCGTTCTCTCTCCCATGTAGTACTTGGATATTATATATATAATATATATTATATATAGAGGGAGAGAGGAGGTTACTGCTGACAGGACTCTTCCATTCAACAGAACCACGCACACAGGCATGCTCCAGTATTCCAGCAGAGTGTCTCTGTCAGTGGCCGCTCGGTTGATGTCGTCTAGGTCTCTGCACGCCGCTGCAGGCTCCCCAATGTTCCAGAAGTTCGCGATGGACACGCACAACGACGAACACTACTATGCGGTCAACGCAAACGAGGTGTACCAGCGGAGTAGACCCACTTTCAAGGGCGAGACTTTCAAGTTGCAGAAGGATTTGCCAGCGTTGCCCGTCCCAGAATTGGAGGAAACGCTCAGCAAGTACTTGACCTCCGTCAAACCTTACATCCAGAACGAGAAGCAGCTAGAGAGGCAGCAGTTGCTAGTGCAGGACTTCAGGGACAACTGGGGCTCACTTCTGCAGGATAGGTTACAGGCGTACGCTCGTGGGAAGAGAAACTGGATGGCACAATGGTGGGACGCACAGGCGTACCTCCAGTACAACGACCCAGTGATCCCCTACGTCTCGTACTTCTACAACCACAAGCCTTTGCCAGCGACACACGCGGAGATCGAGAACGACCCATTGCTTAAGGCTACTGCCATCGTCACCACAACGTCCAAGTTCGTCGAGGCAATCAAGGACGAGTCCCTGCCAGCGGAACTCATCAGGGGGACACCCTTTTGCATGAACTCGTTCCAGCTGATGTTTAACGGCGCAAGAATCCCGGGACTCCCCGAGGAACAGTCTGACGGGGCCATCTTCTACTCCGCGTACGAGAACAACTTCGTCGTCGTCGCACTCAGGGGGAACTTCTACAAGATGGTTACGCACGACGCGGAGGGCACACCACTCGCTCCAAGCCAAATATGGGAACAACTTTACACCATCGTCAACTTGCTGGACTCCCAGTTGAATACGGCCGGCGCGGGCGTCGGCGCACTGACGTCCCTACCGAGGGACCAGTGGCGCACGGCAAACGTCGAGCTCATTAAGGACCCATCTTCGAGGGAGTCCCTAGAGATTATCCACAGGGCCGCGTACGTGTTGTGTCTCGACCTGGACACGAAACCGGTCACGCTCGAGGAGAAGTCGAGGAACTCGTGGCACGGTGACGGAATCAACAGATTCTACGACAAGCCCGTCCAGTTCTTTGTGACAGGGAACGGGAAGTCTGGGTTCCTGGGGGAACACTCGAAGATGGATGGTACGCCCACACTCTTCCTGAACACGTTCCTGTGCCAGCAACTCGTCAAGATGGACCCAGCACAGTTCATCAGCCAGCTGAGACAGCCGATCGTCGGGGTTGCTGAACAGCCAGCACTACTCCCATTCACTCTGAGCGCACCGGTCAAAAACGCCATCGCTCAGGCTAAGGCTCAGTTCCAAGGGGTCACGCAGGAGCACGAGCTGAAAGTGTGCCATTACAACAGGTACGGTAAGAACTTGATCAAGCAGTTCAAAATGTCCCCGGATGCCTATGTACAGCAGATCATCCAGCTCGCCATATACAAGTACTTGGGCAAGCAACTGCCCACCTACGAGGCAGCCTCCACGAGGAAATTCTTCAAGGGTCGCACGGAGACGGGCAGATCCGTCACCGAGGCGTCCGCACAGTTCGTCACCAATTGGGACAAACCGGATGTCCCCTTGGACACCAAAATCACTTTACTAAGGAACGCAATCAAGGACCACGCCGCGTATCTGACCATGGCAGCGAACGGACAAGGTATCGACCGCCACTTCTTCGGCCTCAAGAACGTCCTCAAGGAGGGCGAAAGTGTACCCCTGTTCAACGACCCTCTGTTCAATTACTCTGCCAACTGGTATGTCTCCACGTCGCAGCTGTCAGGAGAGCTCTTCGACGGGTACGGATGGTCCCAGGTCAACGATGTCGGTCTCGGACTCGCCTACATGGTGAATAAGGACTGGCTCCATTTCAACATCGTCCACAAGCCGGCAAAGTCCGGTCTCGACGCGGAGAGAATTGCACTACCTTCCTCAACCAAGCCGCGGACGAGATGGCAGACGCCCTGGTGGCCACCGTCGCAACGAACACGGCGAAACTGTGAGTGTCAGCTGCCACTAAAGCTACACTCTGTCGGATCACTCAGCTCCGTAACCTTGAGAAATGATTATATAAGCAGAAAGTGAAAAGTCCAAAGCTGTAACTATAAAAAGAAGGGGTCCTCTATCTATTGCCACTCACTGAGGAAGGTTCTTTCTATTGATACAGAAGAGGTCTGTACTACACATCGTATATATATACTCGCGTATCAAGAGGAGAAATGTCTGAAACTGTTACTTTGAACAACGGCTTGACCATGCCCCTGGTGGGTCTTGGCTGCTGGAAAATTTCCCCAGATATATGTGCTGAGCAGGTCTACGAGGCCATCAAGCTCGGGTACCGTTTGTTCGATGGTGCTTGTGACTACGGTAACGAGAAGCAGGTTGGCGACGGGATCAGAAGGGCCATTGACGAGGGGATCGTCAAGCGTGAGGACCTTTTCGTCGTGTCAAAGTTGTGGAACACCTATCACGACCCAAAGCACGTCAAGTTGGCATTGCAGAGAACTCTTGATGACATGAAATTGGAATACTTGGATCTTTACTACATTCACTTCCCATTGGCATTCAAATTTGTGCCCTTTGAGGAGAGGTACCCACCTGGGTTTTACACCGGTGCTGAAGATGCCAAAAAGGGAATTCTGACAGAGGAGAAAGTGGCCCTGATAGACACTTACAGGGCAATGGAGGAATTGGTCGACGAAGGGTTGACCAAGTCCATTGGGATCTCAAACTACGCCGGTGCACTGGTCCAGGACACTCTTCGTGGGTGCAGAATCAAACCTGTATGTCTGCAGATTGAACACCATCCATACCTAACACAAGAAAAGCTAGTTGAGTACTGTAAGTTGAACGGGATCCAGGTGGTTGCCTACTCCTCATTTGGACCTCAAAGCTTTGTGGATATAGACCAAAAGTTGGCAAAGCATACTCCACCTTTGTTCGACCACCCGGTGATCAAGAAGATTGCACAAGAACATAAAGTCACGACCTCCCAAGTGATTTTGAGATGGGCCACCCAGAGAGGGATCGCAGTTATTCCAAAGTCAGCCCACAAGGGCAGACTGTTGGGTAATTTGCAAATCGATCAGGCTGTCACATTGACACCAAAGGATCTGGAAGAAATTTCCTCGTTGAATAAAAACCTTAGATTCAACGATACCTGGGACTGGACGATCTCTAAGTTCCCAAGTTTCCACTAAGTTTGGGATGTTTCTCTTGCTTTTATTATCTTTATACTCGTCATGTCGATGTGTAATGTTACAGTATAAAACTTTCCGTTATATAAGTATATGCCGTGTGCTTTATAAAGAAGGAATCAAGTGGATCTCAATTAATGTGCAATATGCCCTTCTTGTTAGTGCTACAGGTGGATCAAGAAATTGATATGGGGGAGGTTTAATCCGACGTTAAATCAATAACTTCAGAATCATTGTTGTTATTAGCACCGTTGGGATGGTCGAAACGACCCAATATCGGTGGAGATGGAGTGCTCACTGAAACGCCTAGCAAATTGCCCTCGTCTACCAATTGAGTCGGTCTCTTTCTCGGTAATATATTTGGGTACTGTTTCCTCGGTATGAATGGAGAGACGTTGCTGTTTGGTCTTCTGGTGGAAACGGGTCTCCCCTGTGTATTTGCCGGTACAGCTGACTGGTGGCTTGTTGGAATATTATCGTGTCTTGAGGAAGTGCTATTGTCGGGAGTGGCCTCTGGTGCAGGAAATGGCCCAAATAAAGACGGACCTATTTGTATGTAGGGGAGAGAAAATACAGATTCCATGTCCCGTGTTTCCGAACTGTAAGGAGCACGGTTGTCATTCATTCCCGGTTCAGGTAAGCGAGCCGACGCAAAATTCCCCCGGTTCGTTGTAAGGTTCGTAGAAGGTTGTGGTGGAGCAGCAGAGTTGCTGCTACTATTTCCTGTTGTTGCATTGGGAAGGACAGTTGGTCCTGTACTGAGCCCGAGAAGGGACTCCGATGAAAGAGTGTAATCTTGTAAAGGTGGTGTAGGAGTCGCGGACGTCCTTGAATCAACAGGTCTTGTCGGTTGCACATTTCTACTGTTGCCGTTGTATTCGGACAGTGGTAAGTCGAAGTCAGAGTCAGATTCATCCTGCAGACGATGCGGGCTCTCCATATCAGTGTTTGCCGCTGGTGTGTACTGTTCAGTTGGTTCCGTTCCGCTTTCCTCTCCGTCGCTATCGAGCGATATCACCATGTTGTCGTTTGTGTTTGAGGTCGCCGGTAGTGGTATAGATTTTGTTTGGTTCCCACCCTCTGTTTTCACTAAGGATCCAGTCCCCTCTCCCTTGCCGTTTTGTGCCTCGGATGGAGCCGGTTCCTCCTCGAGTATAGGTTTCCAAGAGCCATCCGCGGATAGCTCCACCTGTTCTACTTCCTCACTGGAGTTTTTCAGAATGTCGTCAACGTAATCCGAGATACGCAAATCGTCTACGGTAATGCGTTTGGAGCAGACGGGGCACTGCCACGTCGGCACTTGCAATTGCGAATGCAGAAACCACACAGCGTCAAAGCACTGTAGATGCTCACACCGCTTCGACTGCGCCGGGTACTTCATTCTAGTGTACGATATTGGGCATTGAAGACTCATGATTGAAGATGTCGTAATAAGGTCGTCCTCATCGTCGCCGTTCATTATGCTGTTGATGTAACGGATTGTCGCTTGTCGCGATATTCTTGGATGTTTCAACACCTGATTATTCACCAGTTCCTCTGGTGCCACTGACTCGACGATGTAGCATGCCATGAAGTATTCCTCCTTTGTATACGCGTAGATGACCTCTAACGAGTTGATTAGTTCTGGTTTCCTGATGTACGGTGTGAGGTCTGCCGGTTTAGCGGTCCCAGGTTTATTCTTCAGTCCTCTGACATTGTCCGGCACTTTTGTACCGTTGAATAGTATCTCATTTGGGGACGGGAACTCCACATGCACTTTGCGGCTCGTCTTGTTCGTACAGTTCACCAAGTTATAACAAAACAGGTACAGTTTATACTTCCCATTTTGAAGCATCTTCCAATCTGCCATCGGGAGCAAAAACCTCACTGGGGCAATTCCCCTTCCTGGCGCCTTCAGCAGTTTGTACGATGATTTGGGTATCAGTTTTATCATGTTGTAGAAGATTGAAACTTCGAATGGCACTATGTCATTCAAAGATTGTAGTTTGTTCGAGTTGAGGGTTGAACCGGGCACCCGCTGCTTGTTGCTCAACGCCATCTCTTGAGAGAACGACACTTTGTTACTCTTCAGGTCCTGCCAAAGACTCTCGTAGGAGGGCAAATCCTGTTGCCTCTTGATCTTTTCCACCAAAAGCGCTACAGCTTTGGGTCTCCATGGATCGATATGTCCCACGGACATAGACTCCTTAATGAACCCTGTAATCCGATCTTGCAGTACATTCTTGCGCCCAGTGAGTGGCAGTTGTATCGACCTGCACAGCTCTTTCAACTCAGTCACTTTCAAAGTCAGCACTGTCTCTATAGCGGCGGTTATCTCCTTCTGCAACCCGCCACCCACGCCCAGCGAAGGAGGTTGCTGTGTGTTGGTAACTGCTATCGGTGGGGCACCCACACCGGACTGTATTGCAGTGCTCCTAGACGCCATACCCTTCTACCGACTTCGTATTACACACACACACACACTCTCTCTCTCCCTCGCCCAGTTTCTCTTAGGTTGAAACGATACGTTTCCTTTCACCTCACCGTAAGTAGCTCGTTAAACACACACAAACACAAAAAAGTAGGGCAGAAAAAGAAGGTCAAGGCGGTGTATCAACAACTCCCAGCCTGCCTCTGAGATCGTGTCCCGTCTACAGAGCAGTCCTCGCACGACTCGTCACAGCAAGGTTTCCTTTAGTGAAGTCACACTGTGCCAAAAAGAGAAGTGAAAATTCGACCTTCAACGCGGTGCATGTCAAGGTGTTGAAGGGTCGTGTGAGTGTAGTATATACGGATATATGTACGGTTGGATTAAACAACGAGGACCTGTTCTTCTTCGACTTCGCAGATATCGATGATTTTCTCCTTGAGGACGGCGGTGGTGCCTCTTTCAAACTTGTAACTCTTCTGCTTGGCCTCTCTGACGTTTGGCGTTATGTAGTTTCTCAAGTATTCTGCGTCTTTACCCGTTTCCATGACACAGAGGTCCACGTTGGAACCGGACCCAAGATCGTTCCAAATACCGGCCTGGATAGCGTCTGAGGCGAGTTTGATCGCCTCCTCCTTCGACAGATCCTCCTTCCAGTTGGACTCCAACACAGCCATTGCCGCAAGGGACCCAGACCCTAGGGACAGGTAGAAACCAACGTCTGTGGAACCGTGCGCTTGCACGGAAAACAGGTGTGCCCCCGTTGGGTCCGTCCCTGCCACGATCAAGTACGCACCGATATGGCCCTGGTACTTGAACAAATGCTGCTTCAGCATCTGCAACGCGGTCACCACACGGGGTTGTCTCTTCGCGTACAACGAGTGCAACTCGACGTTGGACCCGATCAACTGCGTCACAGCCTCCGTGTCCGCAGCGGTACCGGCCCCAGCACACCATATCCGTGGGGAAATCCTGTGCAACTTCGCACAGTTCTTGTCCGCCACTATGGGGCCCTGTGTGGAACGTGTATCGGCAGCAATGACCACCCCATTGTGGAACTTCACACCGACAATGGTGGTACCCGTGGAAGTCGCCTTGGGCAGGTTAGAATGAGTCTTCGAAGCTAGGAACGCATTCCTCTGGTAATTATCAAACGACAGGCCAGCCATCTCTCCTATGAGAAATATATATGTGTGGATGATCTGGTGGCAAGTGGGTCCGTCTTCTGTCTCGCAACTTCCCGTATTCCAAACCGTGAAGTGGCAAAGTTGGAAATAAATCAATTTCTTTAAAATTGAGATTCTGAAGAGAGAGAGGCGATGAGTAGGACAAGAGGACGGGAAGCACTGGGGAGGCTGGCCCCTTTGCGTGTGGGTAGGTCTATCAATTGTGAGTTATAGATGAATACTAATAAATAGGTATTTGAATGTACGTGTATATGTAGGGGGGAGGCGAGGGATAGTCTTTCTTCTTCTAGTTCTTGGTGTAGCGGGATGAGACGTAGTCTAGTAAGATGCGTCTTCTGCCCAAGAGCGAGGAAAGTTCTATTCTGCGCTGCATGTCTGCCCAGTTGTGCGCTTGCAGGAGCACGATGAGGAAGAACTCCTCGATGATCATGGTGGGAGTGTTTGCGATCAGTTGCCCCGTTGTGCTCCACTTCATCCCTGATGCGATGCAGATCAGTGCGATGATGATCAGCACGGAGACGAGCACTGACCACTGGTTGGAGCAGGCTCTGTTGACGAAACTGCTGATCCTGTAGTTGAGCGTTCTCTTGTGCTTCGGTGTCTCTCGGTACTGTTCCGGGCACTCCAGCCCAATCTGTTGGAACAACTCCAAATCCTCGTCTGCCAATTTAGCGAAGTTCTCCTCCTCGTGTTGCACGATACGGTAGTACACCTCTCTGATGACGAACCCATCGAGGAACCCGACGAGCCCCGTGTACGTCCCGATGATGAGCCACCAGTTGTCGTCCCAATGGAGCGGTGTCCCTATGCCGATCCACACGCCGAACGCGATGATGGCGATGATGACCCCGATCCCTGTGCCGATGACGTCCGCGTACCAGTCGATGACTTTCCAACCCCAGGTCCTCTTTCTCTCATGGACCGTGATCACTTTATTCGCCCTGTTGCGTTCGCAGGGGTAGTGGTCCCTCAAACACGAGTCGATGTTGTAATCCAAGTCCATGATTTGTAACATGCACTTAGCGATGAATTTATCGTGACGAGCACGGATATTCTGTAAGAAGGTGGAATTGATGAGTAAAGAGACGGCCACTGCGGTGTTGATCTCCATCTGCCAGTCATCTGCGAATTTTTGCCCACCCTGGGGCAATGCCCCACAACCTATCCACACGAATATGCCGATCCAGTAAACGACCATTGCTGGGACGGACCCGAGCACAGCAGAGGCGCACGAGGACACCCTGTCGTACCAGTTCTCGATGGGCAAGTCCCCCGCGCTGTGTTCGTCATCCGCGGAGGCCCCCTTGTGCTGTAGGGTAGACCCGCCGACCTGCGGATCCTTCAGCAGGAAGTACTTGAAGGAAGCGAGTCTGGACCTCAATTGCGAGCACACCATGATCTGTTCGTGTGTCGACATCAGTTGCTGTCTCATGAGGAGTGTATCCCACACGTAGCACTGAATAGACTGACCGTCCTGCATGACCACCTGCCAATTGAAGGGTGCCCCGTACACGGCCCCGACAACGACCCAGCATACCAAAACCGCCCACATGGCGATAAACACGATCTGAGACCCAGCCCAGTAGACCAGCCAGTCCAGCGACTTGTCGAACCACGTCTTGTGCAGCCCAGTGAACCCAATGGAGACATCGATGCACCCGTCCCTCTGCAAATTGACATCTGCCAACTCAATCGCCGTGGACGTGTCGCTCAGCGACGTAGTGTCCACCACTGCATCTGCCGCATCCTTCTTCTCGGGCACCCCGACGACAGCAGCTGTCTCCACAGAGCAAAGAGACGCAGCATCGCCGTCTGTGCCTTTACTGAACAAGGGTGCCTGGTGGTGCAGGTCTGGTCTCTTGCCTGGATTCCCAAAAAACTTCCCAACTCTGCCCATGACAGAGAGACTCGCTTACTTAACTGCCAGGCAACAGCAATGAACAGAGAGAGAGAGACCGTTTGCCAGTACCCTTGCTTATATACGCAACAGATCCGACCACAAAGCGGCCAATCCCCGCGAGCACACACAAGCAGAAGCCCGCCCATCGCTTGGTCCTCACCCCCCATCGCATCCCAGACCGCTCTGTCCCCAGCGGTGACTACCACCGCTCGAGCCCTCGAGGTGTGCCTGCACACCTCGAGGAACAGACGCACGTGTCCCAAAGGGGCAACCGAAAAGAAAAGAGCACGCACGGGAAATTCCCAATTTGCACCCGATTTGCCTGCCGGGCCATTGTCCGCGCCGGGGCCTCGCTCCCCGCGGCCGTCTCTGGGGGCAGCCCAGATTCCCGGGTGCACTTTCCCGATCTGGACGCCGCAGTGACCGCGCTGCTCCGCTGCGGTGCGGCAATTAAACGGCTCGCTGGTAACCCGGGTTACGCGGCGGCCTGGCACCAGGCCGCCGGCGGTATCTCTTGCCTCGGGTGCTCCTTGCAGCAACCGCTTGCAGAGCGAGCACCAGGTCTATCAACCACGTAGACCTGGTGCGGGACCTGATTTCGCACGAAGAAAGAAAGTTTTTTGATCACGTGCTTGAGTTGCGGAATTCAATTCCGCAAATGGAGACCGTTTTCCATTACCCGGAACGCCTTGCTTTCTTGCACAGTGACGGATAAGCGTAGCACTATTACCTATATACATTTTGTACAGACCTTGCATTTCAAGTGCTACAGCAGTGCTGTCAATCGTAGATTATGGCTATCGCTGGCTTTTACTTAAAAAGAGCGAGGTAGGAGAGACTCTAATGGGCGGTTATACAAGATCTTTTTATATGTTAATTAATTGAGAAAAGCAGGTTTTCTGCATTATAACGTGGAAATCCCGAGGTGCAAATATAGAGGTTGATAATGTGAATCGAGTTATAATTGGCCAAGTCTGGGGGAGAATGTTCATGGAACACCATGTTGTTATAGCATTTTCAGCACGTACTTAGCACTATCCTATCACGTGCCATCCCGTAGTGATCACGTGTACATTCCGGCACAATTCCGCACCTGCCAATTTTAATTCCACACCAGGTTTACCGTGGTTCAACCACTGGTTGAACCACGAATGGCACGTGACAGACAAGGCGTGCCGACGCAAGCTGATATGTAGCAGGAGAAGTCACTCATGTACAATGTATAAGAGGGCGAACTAATGCGTCACTTATCACATACACTAGGTCTTGCGAAGTCAGAGACATCCTTTACAGTCTTGGAAACTTACAAGTAGAAGGGGTGTTACCCGGGCGGTGCTGGGAAGAACGCGAGATGTAACCTTGTACGAAATGTTGAATTCTGCGTTGCTGTGCAGTTTGCAATATTGGCTAAAGCATACGCAGAGATGGCTTCCATGTACGTTGTTGCAAAGGCTTGAGGGGCTGCTAGTGGTAGTGGTAGTGGTTGCTGTTGCCGTTGTTGTCTAGTAGCCATGGGGAAGAAGGCAGTGCAGTCAGGTGTGTTGCCTCCGCTTCGCTCGATCTTGAAACACCCAACGGTGAAACAGACGGATGTGATAGCGAAGATAAGGGAGAGACCCGTTTTGGGGATGAGGGGCACAGGGTACGCTCCCAACGTGCAGCAGCCGCTGGGGTCGAGGAGGGAGCCGCGCCAAGTGGAGGTCGTTGACGTGGAGAGG
This sequence comes from Huiozyma naganishii CBS 8797, assembly GCF_000348985.1. NCBI lineage: Eukaryota > Fungi > Ascomycota > Saccharomycetes > Saccharomycetales > Saccharomycetaceae > Huiozyma > Huiozyma naganishii. Next base: position 733,497 of record NC_035923.1, read on the forward strand.
ATTATCGCGAGGAGTGTCCCGCAGAGACAAGACGGTGCCCTTGCAAGTGCAAAGGCGCAATTGCGGATCAAGTATTTCTCAGAGTCCCTCAGACAGGAGGAGCAACGGTTGGTCAAGTGTGCGGAGATGATCCGTGAGAAACAGGAGAAGATGGAACAGCAACGGGAATTGGAGTTGAGGGAACTCGCTAGGGAGAAATTGTCGGACTTGACTATCCCAAGTCTCCCGCACATTATATCCTCAGAGGTGCCCTTCATGCGAGATAGAACTCCAGAGGAGAAACAGTTGCTTGCGGCGAAGAGAGAGTACAACAGAAACTACAGAGAGTATTTGACTCGCCAAGAAAAGCTCGAGAAACTGTTGAAGTTGTACTACGCAAGCGAAGAGTTCATAGTCACAGAACAGCAACTGACGTCCCGGCTGGACAAACTCATCCCGATCAGAAGACTCGTCACAAACATAGAGGAGACTAGAAGGGCACACTTGGAGACTCAGCTCGCCGACTCCTTGTTCGGTACCATCCAACAGCAGAAACCGGGGGTCCCCATGGTCAGGGAGTACTTGGACGACTCTGCGAAACAGTTCGCTGCAGAGATGGACGCAAAATTGTCAAAGTAAACATCACTGAAAACATATTCCACACGGATCTTGTACATACACATACACTCTATATATATCTAACCTCACTCTTCACTGCTCCTCCCGCGGCGTAATCAACGTTATATTGTCGCCCTTCAGCAGTATTCTCCCCAGTGTGACACTCTTCTCCCCTATCTCCCTCCCAGTGGCTTTATCCAGCGGTACCTCCTCCGCTTCATCGACCACAACGTTCATAAACTCATCAAACCCACGGATCTTCCCGCGGATCCGATACGAAACTTGCTCAAATAGCCATATCGTCACTGACGTCTCGTTCTGCAGGTAGTTAAATATACAATTGATGGGTGGGACAGCGGCCTTCATTTTTGCCTGTCGCTCTCCTCTTGCTCACGAGAGTCTCCGACTTTAAAGTTTCTTGATATTTTTTTGTTCAAATTTTTACATTGCAGTGATGGCCCACCCCACTGTGATTGACAAGGGTTTGTACAGTTGGTAGTAGGCTTCTCCCCCCCATCGCCAATGTTTTCCGTCGATACTGCGCTGAATTTCGTGTCCTCCAACGCGGCAAGGGACGAAAAGGACAAAGCGCTGCAGTTTTTGGAACAATTCCAAAGGTCGAAGGACGCATGGGGTCAGTGCTACGGATTGTTGGAAAACCCAGCAGAAAATGCACAACTGCAAGTGTTCGCTGCCCAGACGGTGCGGAACAAAGTCACTTACGATCTCAGCCAGTTGGAGTCGCCACTAGAGTTGTCGCAGTTCAAGGACACGCTGCTGACTCTGCTGGAGAAACATACAAACAGACTCGTGCTCACACAGTTGAACGTTGCACTGGCTAGGTTGGCCATGCAGCTCGTACAATGGAGGGACCCCGTCAGAGAGATTATTCAACATTTGAACAGCACCCCGGGGACTTTGCTCATCTTCTTGACCGTCTTGCCCGAGGAGACGCTGGGCATCGGGTCATTGCCCATCACAGAGGACGAGTATAACTCAAGGGTGCACGAACTGATAGAGGACATATCCGAGGACGTTTTGAAATTCCTAGTGGTTTGCGTCCCCAACATATCCACAACGGGAAACCCCTATGGGAACGCAGCTCAGGAGGTCAGACTCGAACAAGTGTTGAGATGTCTCACGTCCTGGGCACTCGAATTCCCATTGGAACAGTTCTTGGCGGTGGATCCGCTGATCACGTTAGTGTTCGATTCATTGCTAAACGGGGCCACGGAGGAGGCAGGAGCAGACACCTTCGACGCAGCTGTGGAGTGTCTGTGTGTCATACTACGTGAAAGCAGGGACACAGATAACGAAAACCTCGTGTTAGCACTGTTCCAACAGTTAATGTCGCTACAGATGAAACTGGTCCCCAATCTGTCGCAGCTAGATAAATTGACCATCGAGGACGCAATTGACTTGGAGATCCTAGAAGGTCTGACACGTCTGTTCGTAGAAGCCGGGGAGGCCTGGATTATGTTCATATGTCGCAACCCGCCAGTCTTCAAAGACCTCGTCTCAGTCCTTTTGATGCTCACATGCAAAAACCCAGATCTAGACATCGTTTCGTACACGTTCCCCTTCTGGTTTAGTATGAAACAAAATTTAGTCCTCGCACGATATGCGGAGTCCAAACAGTTCTTCAGGCCCACTTTCGTCGATTTGATAAACGGGATCATCTCCCACTTACAATACCCTGACCACGCGTTCTCGTCCAAGGAAAGCGAGGATAAATTCAAGGAGTTCAGGTACCATATGGGTGACGTGCTCAAAGACTGTACTGCTGTCGTAGGAACCGTGGATGCCCTGAGCCAACCGCTTGGTAGGATTAACCAATCGATCCAGGCGGGCAACATCGAATCCCAATGGCAGAGTATCGAGGCACCATTGTTCTCCCTGCGGACGATGGCACAGGAGGTATCCCTCACAGAGAACAAAATTTTGCCAGAGATCTTCCAGTTGGTCTGTAATTTGCCAGAACATCCTAAAATCAGGTATGCAACCACTTTGGTCCTTGGAAGATACACAGAATGGACCGCCAAACATCCCGAGCATTTAGAGATGCAGCTGAACTATATCTTCAACGGATTCGAACAAGTCAAGGCGAGCAGCACGCGAGACTCTAAGCAAACTTTGGACATTATAACAGCATCTTCGCACGCTTTGATGTACTTTTGTTCAGATTGTGCTGCACTGCTGAGTGGGTTTATGGATCAACTGGTAGATTTTTACTTTAACGTCCAAGACATCCTCTCGTTGGATATTGAGTCTCAGTTCGAGCTATGTCAAGGGTTAAGTGCTGTGATTAACAATCAGCCAATTGATACCGTTGCTCTACCCTTTACCAAAATAATGGACGATAACTTACAGAAAATACAAACCCTTATAACACAGTGGAAGTTTTCACCAAGCGGCTACAATAAATTAATTGCAGATCGCATCGATTTGATGTATGCCCTGTTGGAAGAGTTGAAACCAAGGTTTGATTACCCACAAGAGGGGAGCGACCCGATCATCCCCTGCATCGCTCAAATATGGACCGCGTTGAAAACGATCCTCATCGATGATAACGCCATCTCAGACGCAGTGATAGTGGAGAGATCTTGTAAATTTTTAAGAAGGTTATTCGAAAAGTTTCACGTCTTTTGTGAACCACTGCTACCTTCCGTGGCTGAATTTTTGGTGCAAGGGTACGCTTTGACAGGGTTCGGCTCGTTTTTGTGGTGTTCCGGTTCTATCATCGTGGTATTTGGTGACGAGGAGTCCTTCCCTATTCCTCCAGCGATGAGAAATGCTGTTTGGGCTTTTGCCGTATCGCAATGTGAAACTTTCGTTATCAACTTCAATAAGATGGATACCGCTCAACTGAACAACTACTACGAGATCGTTATGGACTTTTTCTCTATGGTTTCTGATTTGATCATGTTTTATCCGAAGGAATTTATCTCAGCAACAGAGCTGCTGGGTAACGTGGTGACTGTTGCCATTGCAACGGTGAATAAACTAGAAAACTACGACGCCTACCTGTACGTCCTGCGTTGTTTAGATGATATCATATCCTGGGGGTTCAAGACCCCTCCCATTTCCACCATGGCTATCGAAGTTGTTCCTGATGAATGGAGACAGCAGATCGTCAATGAGGTCATATTGAAGAGGGGTGTGCCGCTTGTTGTTGCCCTGTTTGGTGGGTTGGTCACTGTGTTCAAGGAAAGTTCACAATCTGATGCCATTGGATGCATTGTGAAATGTTTCAGATTGGCCACCGAAGCCAACGGTAACGACGCATCAATCTGCAGTGAATATATCAGCCAAGTGACAGAACAGCTAGGTGGAGTGACGGAACAGGAAAAAAATAATTTGAATAAATCTGTCATCGAGGGGTTAAGTGGTAGGGATTATAGGAAGGTCAGGGAAAGTCTCCGTACATTCATTGAATGGTATTTAAGGAAAAACATAAGTTCACGGATGGAGTAACTGGCCAAGACATTCCTGTCTTTATAAGCATGAAAGAATATAGAAAAACTGAGTTTTATATTTGAATTAATTGTTAGACGTATAAAAAAGGACGTAGCATACTTGCATTAGGCTTAAACGTTTTGGTGATTCAATTTGTTCAAGACCTGAGGATAGGCTCTGAAAATTTCATCAAATCTTTCTGGATAGGAATGTTGGAACACTTCTGGGTCGTTACCAAGGGCAATGAAAAATGTTGCCGTTCCTGACCTGATGACTTCATTTGCAATATTGGAAATCTGCAATGTGATAACAAACGCAAAAGCGATCAACGCTCCGTTGTAACTACCGTTGCTATTATAATCTGGCTTGGTGTACCGTAGGTACAAAAAGGCGAGTAAAGATACAATGTAACTGCAGAAGACGGTGTAGAAGGCTAGAGCTGTATTGATCAAGTTATCGTTGATCAAAGCGTCTAGCCCCTTTTCTCTAATCATGTACCAGGTTTCCTTTGCCGCTCTCAAGTACGGTTTCCCGTATAGTGCAATGAACGAGTACGCATAGTGGTTGAAATATTGTGCCATCCATTGTAAAAACCCAATTATCCAGTCGATAATCATGAACACAATCCGCACGGCATTCCCCAGATTCCCATTGGTAGCCAACCCCTGTTTGATCAAATTGAGAACCTGTCTAAAAGTTTCAATCAACGATACAATTAGCGAGCCAAAGCAGATGGACCCGAATGAAGTAGTCATCGCCCTCTTGAAGGATCCAAACGCGGGCCATTTGGGCATACCTTGGTCAGATTTGAACATGTAGTACCACGAACCAAACACACCTGAAACAGTCATGTGGATCACATTTCTAATGACCTCGGATATGTAGTACCCGCAGAAAAAGACGAGCACTAGGATACCGATAAGTTTGGCGTGGGAGCAATTACCACCAGAGACGTCACAGCCAGGGTTGTTCCCTGTATCATCATACTTGATGTATGTTGCCACGATGACCATTGAAAACAGAGCAGCAAATGCACCACCGACGATTGTCCCCATTACAGAGATCGCAAAAGTCTGTGGACAGGCCTTCATACCGTCTATGACCGTCTTTAAGATGGCAACTGCCAGTGGAATCCTGTGTCTCATTCCCCAGTAGCAGTAGGCTGCAAATAGCGTGAAAACCAAAAACACAATGGCAGCAGACCAGTAGTGCAAAGAGAAGTACATGATAGATGTAGCCAACCCGGAAATAATGTTGAGTATGATCCCGCATACGATGAAAACTCGTGGGTACAACCTACACAACGTGAGCCCCAACATAGCTAAGCACAGCCCTAGAACACAAACGAAAGCCAACAAGATTGCCGAATTAGTGTTCAATGTTCCTGTATCACTTTCGGTGTAAATTCCAGAACCAGTTTGGCCGTACGTATGGGACCACGCTCTCAGTGTTATACTTGCAATTACAATAAATGCACAGCATGTCAGTATAAAAAAGATAGTGAACGGCCAATCGTTCCACCTCGCCTTTTCCTCAATAGGGAACGCATCTGCATAGGACTCTACAGGTGCCCCTCCAGTTTTGGAGTTCACATTATAGTAAGGGTCTTGGTTGAACTGATACCCATTGTTGCCTTCCGGTTGAGGCCCGTTCTGAGAAGGTTGGTCCTGCGTGGGCGGATATTTTGTTGATGCAGAGCTGTCACAAGTTTCTGGCTTGTTTAGTTTGTTGTCGTCTACTCCACCATTCATCTGTGCATCTGGAGATGGTACAGGAGGTCTGTCGTACTTTTCGTCCGACATTGTATAGTTTACTTTTTCTTAGTGTTCTCTTGGTAGTACTTCTGTTGCTGGGAAAACTAAACCAGAAAGAAGCGAGCACAAAAAAACGGAATAGGAGAGTAACTTAAATATCGTCTAAGTTTGTCCACACTTCCGTGAGGGGGAAATTATCTCGACCTTTGCTGCCTTTCACAGATATATTTTTATACTCTTCAGAATTGTAACCCACATTACGCCTATTTTTTTAGGGATACCGAACTTTCAAATTGAAGGCTCATCGCCGTGCCTTCAAATTTTAAAGTTTTCCTAAAAAGAAACGAAAAGAAAAACCGGAAAATGACGTAGTATCTATCCCAAAGGGGAAACAATAATACTATATTGTGTGCTGTGTGGGTTTTATGCCTTGTAAATTGTCCAACTTTAATCAAAACTACTGTATTTTGTTGCTGTACTTCCAAGAGTTAATAAACACTGCATTAATGTCGCTTAAACACACAAATTTTGTTTGGATCACGTGACCGATACCGGCAAAAATCGAACCCCTTTCAAACTTCCTTTTTGGACATCTTATGGTGCACATGGGACAGCCATTTTTTCATATTCCATCCTGTGTTCGACTCTTTTACCGTCTCTGTTTTGTCTATGTGAGAAAAATTAACCCCTAAATCTTTTGAGAAACTCCTATATATATAAGCGTATCCGCGACATTTAAGCCTCCCAGTTTTCCCCAGCTAGTGCGGCATACTGCAGATACTGCCATCAAAGAATTGAAGTTACGAAACAAATGTCCTCCCGTTACAGAGTTGAATACCACCTGAAGAGTCATCGCAAAGATGAGTTCATTGACTGGATCAAGGGATTGTTGGCGACACCTTTCGTTTTGCATGCAGTATCCCACGATGAGGAGGATACGGAAGATTTGACCACCACACAGAGGGTTAAATCCCAGTACGCTGAAATTCTGAAGGATGTGGAGCAATTGATTCTCAACAAGATCGAATTTGACTCCAGAAACCAATCCAACGATGAGGAGTACTTGAACGAGTCGTCTCTTGGTAGGTCAAGACTGAACTTGCTGGTACCTTCGATTGGTACATTTTTCACTCCGCTACCCCTGGAGAAGGCTTTCCTATGGGAAGATTCTGTGAAGGCGATTTCAGCCAGACGGATGATCGCCCCCAGTTTCAACGACGTTAGAAGACTGTTGAACACAGCGCAGATCTTCCACTTCCAGAAACAAAAGAAACTGGGGCCTACCGGTAAACCACTTAAGATGGTGACCTTTGACGGGGACGTGACTTTATACGAGGATGGTGGATCCCTGGTTGGGGAAAATCCGGTGATTCCATACATTATCAAGTTGCTAGCTTGTGACATCTGCGTCGGCATCGTAACAGCAGCTGGTTACGACGAGGCTGGTACCTACGAGAAGAGACTACACGGCCTTGTGGAGAGTGTCTATGAAAGTAAAGTGCTGACCACAGAACAGAAACACCGTTTGACCATCATGGGTGGTGAGTCCAACTATTTGTTCCGTTACTACGAAACATCTAGTGAGTTATGCCAGGACACTCAATTGTCATCCACCGACGAAGATCAAGAAAATATGGTCTCAGAGGGCGAGGGCAGAAGAGAAGGAAAAGTGTTTGGGTTCAAACCTGTTGACAGAAGCGAGTGGGTTTTGAAGCAAATGATCGAGTGGGACGAAGCTGATATCAAAGCTACACTGGACTTCGCAGAAAAAACGCTAAATACATTGAAGAGACGGTTGATGCTGCCAAAGGAGGCTCCAATTATGAGAAAGAAATGGGCCGTCGGTATTGTGCCTGGGAAAAAAACAGACCCCTCGACCGGAAGAGAGTACAATGTCAGACTCTCGAGAGAGCAGCTAGAAGAAATTGTGCTTACTTTGCAAAGTACTCTTGAGAATTTCCCTCCAGCAAGAAGAATTCAGTTCAGTTGTTTCGATGGTGGTAACGATGTCTGGTGTGACATCGGTGGTAAGAACCTGGGTATTCGTGCTCTGCAAAGGTACTACTGTCCAGGGAGCGCGATCGATCCTGCTCAGACACTCCATGTTGGTGACCAGTTCGCGCCCATGGGCTCGGCAAACGATTTCAAGGCAAGATTGGCAGGATGTACTATGTGGATTGCGTCCCCAGAGGAGACTGTCGATGTGTTGAATAGATTAACGAGGGATTGAGTGTTGTTATTTCAGATAAAAAATATTCATAATTTGAACTAAAAAAAAAATTGGTATCTATAGATTATACAATTATTATAACGTATGCTAGAAATGAACATGATTATTTGGAGTCCTTCTCCTTCTTCATCTTTGACTTCTTTGGAACTCTTGCCCAGTAGTAGAAGACAAGGGCACCGATGTAGTTGAACGCGATAAAGCAAATGAAGATACCGAAGTTTCTCCACCTGAGGCTGTATGAAGAGCTCACCGTTTTCAAGAAATCATTCGTCGACGAAAATTGACAGAATTCACACTTATCAGTTGCATCCTCACTGATTAAGTAACCAGTCTTTGCCAATTCCAAATAAGGAGCAACGTATTCTCCACAGGTCATGCCGTTCGCAGGTGTAAATTGCAATAGCTCCTCCTTGTCACATTTGATTGGGACGTTGGCGACACCGACAGACAGTAAGGCATCAATCAAGTAAGTCAGCGGCGACACTCTGTACATGAAAATCCAGAACCTTGGCATAGCATCAGGAGTGGCCATAACACCACAGAAAGACAAGGCCATGGTGAAACACAAACTGGCCAAATTAGCAGCATTCTCGGCAATCTCGTTGAAGGAAACCGCGATCAAAGCAGTGGAGCCGACATAGACGTAAAAAGCACAGGATAATAACCAGAACAAGGCGCCTCTTTCATGTAGTTGGTTGGCCAATGAGGCGTTACTGTAGAAACCGACAGGGTAGTAGTAGATCAGGAATGCCAAAGTACCAGCCAAAATGTTCCATGGAAGTTCAACAATAATTTGAGCACTCATAAACGAAATCCAGGAAAATGTTCTTGAAGGACGCTCTCTGGCCTCGTAAAGATCTCTCTGTTGCACAAACAGTGGTAGATATTGTTGCAGCAGTGGATTGAAGATAACACAGAACATGAAAATGGACAACATTTGGTTCTGTAAACCTTGTAGCGATGTACCAGCCTTGAAGAAAGTGAAACCAATGAACAACTCGTCGAAGATAGTCAAAAAGAACTTGGACCACAAATACTCAGGGGATCTCCAGTATTGATAGAACAGACGCACACTAACCAGCTTGGTTTGGTAGAAGATACCTGTAGCAAACTCGCTGCCTACTGCCTCGTTATTAGAACTCTTCGAAGGCAGATCTCTCTCCAACCGATCAAGTTCCGCATGTACAGCCTTGTATTCTTCAGAGTTTCTCCATACTTCATAGTAGTCTTGGTTAGCATGCGAACCTGGGGCGGCACCGACAATTTCCAACATCCATTCAGCAGGGTTCGCGTCAGCAGGACACTCATGGGCACCATGGGATTCAAAGTAGTCGATCATAGTTTGACACCCTTCACCTAATTCACCAAAATACACAGTTTTACCACCCTTTTGCATGAATAGCAGACGATCAAACTCCTGCATCAAAATAGCAGAAGGTTGATGGATGGTACACAAAATGGCTTGACCGTGTTTACAAAGCTTCTTCATCAGTTGACAGATAGCCCATGCAGTTTGAGAGTCTAAACCGGAAGTTGGCTCATCAAGGAACACCAGTAGTTTTGGTTTAGCAGCTAGTTCAACACCAATAGTCAATCTCTTTCTCTGTTCAACATTCAAACCTTCACCAGCAACACCGACAATGGCATCTGCGTACTTTTCCATTTCCAGAATTTTGATGATTTCTTCGACGTATGCGTTCTTTTCCTCAACGGAAACCTCCTTGGGTTGACGTAGGTAGGCGGAAAACCTTAGCGACTCTCTCACAGTGGAAGTTTTCAAATGCAAATCCTGTTGTTGACAATAACCGATAGACCTTGGGAAAGATTCATTTCTTGGCAAACCATCAACAAAAATATCACCAGTGATGACACCCATCGTGACTCTTTCAGCCAAACAATCCAGCAAGGTTGTCTTACCAGCACCAGAGGAACCCATCAAAGCAGTTAGCGTACCGGGTTTCACCCAACCATCGACGTTGTTCAGAATTCTTCTGGTCTCATCCTTGATCTGGACATCGTAACACAAGTCTCTCCAGTGGAAAATAGCTTCTGATCTGGACAATCCGACGCCACCTTCGGAATCGTTTTCCGAAGACGACTCAGAATCCCTTAGCATCTTTTGGTCAGTCACACTTGAGTCACTAGCAGCTTCCAAATCGTTAGGGTCGGTCCTTTTCTTCAATTGACCTTCTTTCTTCATCTTCTTGACAATGGCCGATGGGAACACCAAGATCTCACCCTTCTGTTTAGCACCTTCGTTGAACTCACACACGAACATGTATGCCATCAGGAAGAAAATCGCATAAGCCATCCCAATACCGAAACCTCTCCACTTGTGAGAGTGCCAGTAGTCGTAACTGATGTTAATGAAATCGTCACCGAGGATGTAGTCGTTCCCTGGGATTGCACCCCGAGAAGCACATATTCTATCAGTACCAGTTGCATTGACATAGGCAGGTCCAGCAGGAATGTATTGAGAGCAAGGATACCTCACGTCATGGAATTCGTTGATCATTAGCGATTCGAACAAGTAGGATAATGGGTTGATGTACCAAATCCATTTGGACCACCCTAGCATCTTCGTCTTTGGTAGAGCAAACCCACTGAACATGGCCATGCCTAGCAGTAATATAGAGGCGGGGACCATGGCTTCAGATAACGTTTTGGTGATGGACCCGACGAATCGGAACAGATGGGACATAGCAAACACAGCGACGACATTGATCAGGAGGTAGAAGAAGAAAACACCACCATTCCTTCTGAAGTCAACCAGGAAGTAAAAAATGATGTTGAAGCAGACAGCGATAATCATTTTGGTGGGGATCTCGGAAAGAATAGAAGCGACGGCGTCTGCACTAGGGTGGTACAGGGAGTATGTGTTGTGTTTCTCTGTGATGGGTCTAGCCTCGAACAGGGAGAAAATTTCCAGTAGACAGGAGAATGCATTGAATAACAGGGCGAAGAACATGGCGGCACCACGGAAGTAGAAAGAACCTGTACCGCCCTTTTTCATGACTTTGTAGAACATGGAACCCAAAATGAGGGCCATTGAGGAGTTACCGAGGATCATAAACAGCGACACACCTGAGCTATTCCGTATTCTCCAGAAATTCCTCGTGAGTAAGTACTTGACTTGCAAACCGTAGCTTACCGTGTATGGGGAGCCAGGTCTAGCTCTCTTGGATTGCTTGGCGATGTGTGCCTCCTTCATGACTTCACGTGCGCTATCGTCGCTCCCACTCAACTTCTGGTCGATCTCGTCCTCCAACTGTTTGTGTTCAGGGGAGTTTAGCCAGTATTCGTACATGGCCTTTGGAGTCTGTGGGACATCAATACCCTTTTCGATGTATTCTTGGTTGACAATTCTTTCCGCGGGACTTGTCACGGAGGTCAAGAAATCTGCGGTTGTCTGTCTACTTGGGCAGACGTACCCCATTCTTTGGAAAAATTCCTTGGCTTTGTCGCCTCTACCGTAGAAGATTTGGTACCCCTCATCGAGCACACATACTTTGTCGAAAAGTTCGTATGAGTCCTGCGAACATTGGTAGATGGCCACTGTAGCTGCTGCGTTCAAGATGGTAGCCTGGGTCTTCAAAGCACGAATGAACTCCAACGCAGTCGCAGAGTCCAACCCTCTCGTGGCGTTATCCCAACATTGAAATTTCGACCCACAGATGGTAACCTCCGCAATGGAGACTCTCTTCCGCTCACCACCAGAGACACCTCTAACCAGATCGTTACCGACTTTTGTGTTTCTCGTGTGGGACAACCCGTAAGTGGCCATGCTGACATCGGTGACGTGTCTTGCCCAAGAGTCTCTGTCGACACCCTTGACTCTGTTCTGCGGCGTCTTCAGTCTAGCGACCGTGTATAGCGTTTCGAACACGGTTAAATGTGGTAAGTGGATATCAGCTTCCGCGTTGTATACGACTTCACCTTTGTAGTGCTTCTTTATCTCCTTCGGGCTCAGACCATTGTACGAGATGACGGAATCTTTACTTATATTAAACCCGTGTGTATTACAAGAGATCGACTTCAACAGAGTTGTGCAACCGGACCCTGGTCTCCCCAACACGACAAGCAACTCACCTGGGTCCAAGTACCCGCTCATTGGTTTCAAGATCTGGAACAACTCCGATTCTGGTGGGGGTCTCAAAGTTCTGTAAACCTCTTGGGCTGTCTTCAAGGGTAAATTGAGCACCGTGGATTGGTACTCTATATCTGAGGACTGCCCGGATGCGATCAGATTCTTCCAAACACACCCCAACGAGTACGGTTTGTAGTAATCTGGGTCGTTATTGGCCAGTTTTGTCATATTCTTGACCCAAGCGACACTGGAGAAGTTTTCCGAGTTTGGATCTAGCCTCTCATCGTACTCTGGTGTTTCGACATTGGAGAATACCGGGTTCAACCCATCTGCACTGGAGAACAGCGACCTGTTATCCGGGACACTCGCATTACTGTGAGTTTCTTGCAAACTTTGGTTTGTGAGGCTTCTTGCCAAATCTCTGACTTGGTCCTCTACACCGTGTGTAATACCCTCGTATGGGTGTAAGGATGACGTCGATGTATTTTTGGAGTCTGAATCCACCGAGGGTCCATACTCATCGATGACACCTTTCTCTTTGCTTTCAAGGGTCGACATGTTATACAGATATATAACCTTGTTCCCTTTTGCTGTTCTAGTGTTTTTTCAGTGTAATAGTAGACTAAAGTACCGAGAACAAACAGAGAATCCTGTTATATGCTACCCAGATGTAATTCGTATGTTTATATATGAGCAGGAGGAAGAGGAGAAAAAATTTTCTGCCAAGCAGGTCCGGATTGTTGTGGGTACTGCATTATCCATACATACATCAAACAGTATCACGGATCATTCCGCGGCACCGGTATCCAGATGTTCCGGGCCCTCTCTTCCAACTTTGAGTCAGAGAGATGTATGCTATGGGAGGGACAATGCCAGTCAGTAGCTTGTGCTGGCGATAGCGGGACACAATTGGGCACAAACATTTCTTTTTTTCCGAAGTGCAGGGAATGTGGGTGTGTTGTGCGGTGTTTGTTTGGGGGGGGGGAAAGAGGCAAAAAGAGCAGGTGCCGCAGAAGGAGAAGAGGGCGACTCGTTCCGCGGGATGCGAGAGGGATCCCGCGCTGGTGTGGGCCTCCGCGGTTCCGCGGAACGGAGTGCGGGGAGGCGCGCGGTGACTCGTTGCTGTTGTTGTTGTCGAGGCTAAACGACTCTCTCTCTTGGGACCGTGGGGACCACGTAGTAGGAAGCTGGAAAGCCTTCTCGACGGTCTGTTCAGCGGGGGCAAGACAAGATATTGTAGTGTTGGAACCGGAGAACAGGGCGAGCCTCCGCTCACATCGCAGTTGAATTGAGTGTGGGCGCCCCGCTCGCTCGATGCAGGACTGTCCCTTAATTCGTCATTATGAGGCTGTGTGCCCGGTGAAATTCTTCTCTTCCGAGTGCAGACACACGTGAAGTACTTATCTTACATGGAAGTTGTGACTTCGGTTCCGCGGCTTCTCCCTTCCCTTTTGGGTGCAGGATGAGAATCCCGCGGAACTGAAAAAAAAAACAATTTTGTCCCGGTGTTCCCTACGGGGAAACGGAAGATGTGTGTGTATGGGGCGCGTTTTCGTGTGATCCCGCGGGAAGGCATTACTTCTTTGGTATATCTCTGTTTCCGCTAAGCCTCGGAGAAACACAGGCAGTGCAACCGCACATCGATATTTTGATGAATCTGGGTGTTGCGCTTGATAACAAGTTCTTATGCGCGCACGTGAGGGCCATAAGTGTGTACCTGTTTGTCTTAGCCGCCGTAGCCGTATATGCAAAACGATAAGGCTTTATGTACAGGGAAGCGTGGACGGGTCTCTTTTTAACTGAGCTGTGCAATTGGGAAAGAGGACAAGTTTACAGTGCTGTTTGTTGTACGTGATCTACTCGAATTAATTCGGGTATCGCCCCTTTCATGGGAACGGGTGTATACAAACGGTCACGTCATCTTGTATCTTGCTTTAATGACGGTACAACTCAAGTAGCAGAACTTTGTATGAGAGTGACGCGTTATACCGTGCACTTATAAAAAAATCTTGCTCGTTGCATGCTCTTATTTAGACTCTGGAGTTGCAATCACTCTCGTTAACAGCGAAGAATTAATGCACAACCCTTACCCACACCCACAATCGACTATTTGGACACATCAACGTTTTATCCTTGTATAAATTTATGAAATACAAGACATCCCAACACCTGGAATTGAACGACGTCGACTGGACTGATCTAGCAAAGTACCAATGCGTGGACTGCATGCAAGGGAAAAATCGTCAACAACAAAGTCGTGGTTCGTATCGTTCACCGATGAAGCTACACGTTATCGCTGGGTTTATAAACTTAGCAATAAACGTGACACGACCATCCTACACATACTATGATAGGAACAGTTCGCAACCAATTTGAGGTAAATGTATTGGCCTTCCAAGTTAACAGAGGTAGTGAATTTACAAACAACGCTCTCCGTGATTATCTTTCAGAAGAAGGAAATCATACCTACTACACCTCCGTTGCGGATCACCAATCAAATGGAGTGGCCGAACGTTTGAACCTGACACTGTTAAATGATTGTCGAACCCTACTGAAAACAACAAAGCTACCTTATCACCTGTGGTTTCATGCGGTCCAGTTTGCTACACTACAACGTAATTCAGTGTACAACGACTCAATCCGGGCCTCTGCACGTGCCAAGGCTGGTCTCCCCGGAATCGACGTCAAAACCATTCCCACCTTTGGTCAACCCGCTATCGCTCACTTCACAAAGATTCACAATAAACTGCGGTACCGCGGTGAACAGGGCTTTGCTCTGACTCCATCTTCAGCCTCGTATGATTACATTATCTATCTTCAATCTAAAGGCACTGTAATTGACACTACTCATTACGCTGTAATTAGACTGTCTGTCAAAATTGATCCCAATGAAGAATATGACAACAGCATATTCAATTCCATAATCACGAAATTAACAGATGCCTCCGCAAACACTGACTATTACAAATTTGACCATGTTATCGACCGACCAGACGCTGCTACGGAACTAACAGAGGTGCCTAATACTCCTCAACCAAGTTCTGACAATGAACAACCACTTAAGGTGATAGACTTGTCCCCCGCTTCCCCTGATATTGACCCGAACACCGGAAGCTCTTTACCCGTATACGCATTATATAGAAGAGCTACATAAGCTGTTGATGAATTCTTTTCACCTTTTATATGACGATAAGCAATGTAACATTGTATGAAAGCCGGATTTTCAATATCCAACACTTTTTAGTAGTTGTCCTAGTGTGTCTAAGTATGTTTGAAAGTTATCAGTCTAAGTACTTTGCGGCTTATATCACGCATTGAATAATGTGGCCTTCGGCGTTTCTCAATTGTTCTCACATAATCTTTTTATTTACTAATAATAGGGAAATATTCATGTTGAAGCCATTTTAAAATTTAAAAATATTAATGTAGGTCCTATGTATTACAATCTCACGCGCTCAAAGTATAATATCAAAATTTGACTGATACTACAAGGATAATTATGATATTCCCAGATATTGCTTGCTAGCCACCGTGGCACAGAACACTGTGAACCTGCCGGAGGGATTTGTCCAATAACTGCACCCTACAGATATTTTACAACATATATAACCAGGCAATACAGGATTGTCTCAAGCCTTGCAACTTCTCTAAATATCAACTAACAAAGAACGACAAAGCATGACTAACTAATTAATAAAAACTGCGACGCTTATACTCAAATATAGGGCTAAGTGTCACATTAAAATAAAATTACTGAGTAGATACTATCCAATGCGGTACAGGGACATATTTGTTACCTAACTATTTCAATTACTAAACCCTAAGGAAAAGAAGGCTGAAATCTAGCAAGGATTTTGGCGACACCCTATTATTTGATCACCGTGCTTTCTATCTTTGAAGGTAAACAACTGATGCTAAGTTGTAATTGCACCACTTCTCTCATACACATATCAGCTACTTTCTGTTGTAAAACTAAGCGGATTTAAAGGAAAACCAGTATATTTACCGGACTCAGGAAAGGTACATACACGCTTATTCTTTCATAAACCGTCCTTCTCTGTGGTTTCGGATTCTTCGCTCTCTAGATCAAGCATCACATATATAGGCTGCAACGCCTCTAAAAGTCATGACTTAGACAGTCGCCGATATTTAATTAGTATTAAATACGAGCGGTTCCATCGTAAAATCGTACCGGCTTTAC
Organism: Huiozyma naganishii CBS 8797; assembly: GCF_000348985.1. Taxonomy (NCBI): domain Eukaryota; kingdom Fungi; phylum Ascomycota; class Saccharomycetes; order Saccharomycetales; family Saccharomycetaceae; genus Huiozyma; species Huiozyma naganishii. The sequence continues at coordinate 749,822 of NC_035923.1, forward strand.
TCCCCTCGGAGTACCCGATGGTCAGTTATATCATTAATTTCCCCATACATGTGGAAAAAACGTGCAGTTACAAAAAAAAATACGCATCTCTTGTGAATACTCATCTAATAAGGGAAACAAGTGGGCTGATTAGCTAAGAAAGTAGCACAATAAGAAAGAAATAAGGGAGAAGCAAGAATAATCTTACATATACACGTTATTATTATAACACTCGTAAGAAATTTTTTCAATAATGTTGGGCTTGCTTTGGAAACCACTGCAGTTCATCACTTGCGTTCTCGTTCCCCTGCAGATCACGGTGGAGACGATCTCACTATCGAAGGACTGGCCTTTCCCCATTTTGAAAACTGCATCCTATGCTTTACAACAACAGACTGAAAAGCTGGCACTTCACATGATGTTGCTGAAATATTGGTCCCTTTACGGTATTGTGTACTTGATATTACCCAACTCACCATTCTATTTTGTGCTAGACATCCTGCCCTTCTTACCACTAATTTTGACGGTATGCGGGGTATTGGCCATGAGGGAACTGGTAGAGCAGTTCATTAGGTTCATACAAGAGCAGGATAAGATCATTTCGGTGATGCAAAACCTGAATGACCCAAAGGCATCCACTTTTGAAATGCTTTCGAATCTGTACTACACAACGATAAATTTGAACAATCAGGAGCTAATCACCACGACTTTCTTCTTCGGTGACTTGACAAAGTTGCTTTTGAGTCTGAGCAAGGCAATACCATTCCCATCGACAACATACTTAAACCAGTGGTTTGCCAACATCGAATGGATAAGCAACGCCGTCAAGATGTATTTTAAAGAGCAGCAGAATGCTCAGCAACAATATGACACTGGGAATTCAACGGGGACCAGAGGTTTCTATTCTGCGTTCTGGTCCAAGTCTGGAACGAATAACTGCGCAGGGTCCGGGAGTTCCTTCCGAAGATCATCGTCGGCCAGTAACCCCGCGAAACCAAGACCCACGGGCACTAAATCGACAGAAATTTCAGAGGATTACGATTTGATGGACGATGCACTCGATTGAAACCATTTCTGGGGCCAGGCGTCGCTTTAGCGCAGATATACTATGTAGTTGGTTTGTACACACAGTTCTGGTTGGTCACGTTTTAACTAGCAGTTTATCACTTCACACGTTGAATGAGGTGGCGACGGTGAAAAATAATTTTTCAAGCAAATTTTGAACAAATTTTGAGTGAGTTGAGCGACTGTTTGGTAGCTGTTCAGCAGAACCAATACAAAGTGGGGGTAGCGGAGCGTCGTTCTGTCTTATCGTTGATCGTTCGTTATTAAATCCATCGCTCAAGGTAAACTTATCCTCGTTTGTATTCCACCCAGCGAACAAGTACTATTATAGGGAGACAACGGCTGTTGAAATTATGTCGAACGAAGAATATTACGACGAGGATCCATATGGATTCGAGGATGAGAGCGCGCCCATTACCGCAGAGGATTCATGGACCGTCATTTCCTCCTTTTTCAGGGAAAAGGGGTTGGTGTCGCAACAGTTGGACTCCTTTAATCAGTTTGTCGACTACACTTTGCAGGACATCATTTCAGAAGACTCGAGACTGATTTTGGAGCAGCTGGCACAACACACCACGGAGGCGGATAATATCAGTAGAAAATACGAGATTAGTTTTGGTAAAATCTATGTTACCAAACCCATGGTGAACGAATCGGACGGTGTGACGCATGCGTTGTATCCTCAGGAGTCCCGTTTGCGTAACTTGACTTACTCTTCCGGGCTGTTCGTTGATGTGAAGAAGAGGACATATGAGGCTATCGATGTTCCTGGTAGAGACTTGAAGTATGAATTGATTGCAGAAGAATCAGAGGACGACAGCGAGCGCGGGAAAGTATTCATCGGTCGTCTGCCGATCATGCTGAGGTCGAAGAATTGTTATCTAAGTGATGCCACCGAATCAGACTTGTATAAACTGAAGGAATGTCCTTTTGATATGGGTGGTTACTTTATCATTAACGGTTCTGAGAAGGTGTTGATTGCCCAAGAACGTTCGGCAGGTAACATTGTGCAAGTGTTCAAAAAGGCAGCTCCATCTCCAATTTCGCACGTGGCGGAGATTAGATCCGCGCTGGAGAAGGGTTCCAGGTTTATCAGTACACTGCAGGTCAAGCTTTACGGTCGTGAAGGTAGTTCTTCTCGTACCATCAAGGCAACCCTACCTTACATCAAGCAAGATATTCCCATCGTTATTATATTTAGAGCGCTCGGTGTCATTCCAGATGGTGAGATTCTTGAGCACATCTGTTACGACGTCAACGATTGGCAAATGCTGGAAATGTTGAAGCCTTGTGTGGAGGATGGTTTTGTTATTCAAGATCGTGAGACAGCATTAGATTTCATTGGTCGTCGTGGTACAGCACTGGGTATTAAGAAGGAGAAGAGAATTCAATATGCTAAGGATATCCTACAGAAAGAATTCCTACCTCACATCACGCAATTGGAAGGTTTCGAAAGTAGGAAAGCGTTTTTCTTAGGGTATATGATCAACAGGTTGCTGTTGTGTGCCCTTGATCGTAAAGACCAAGATGATCGTGATCATTTCGGTAAAAAGAGACTAGATTTGGCTGGTCCTTTACTGGGACAGCTGTTCAAAACGCTATTCAGAAAATTAACGAAGGATATCTTCAGATACATGCAGAGAACTGTCGAAGAGGCTCATGACTTCAATATGAAACTGGCAATCAATGCTAAAACTATCACCTCAGGGCTGAAATACGCATTAGCGACTGGTAACTGGGGTGAACAGAAAAAGGCTATGTCTTCGAGGGCCGGTGTTTCTCAAGTTTTGAATCGTTACACCTACTCCTCGACATTGTCACATTTGAGAAGAACAAACACACCCATTGGTCGTGATGGTAAGCTGGCTAAACCTCGTCAGTTACACAACACCCATTGGGGGCTGGTCTGTCCGGCTGAAACTCCTGAAGGGCAAGCTTGTGGTTTGGTCAAGAACCTATCCTTGATGTCGTCGATATCGGTTGGTACGGATCCAATGCCGATCATCACATTTTTGAGTGAATGGGGTTTGGAACCTTTGGAAGACTATGTTCCACACCAATCTCCGGATGCTACTAGAGTATTTGTCAACGGTGTCTGGCACGGTGTCCACAGAAACCCAGCTAGGTTAATGGAAACGTTGAGAACTCTTAGAAGAAAGGGTGATATCAACCCTGAAGTTTCTATGATCAGAGATATTCGTGAAAAGGAGTTGAAGATATTCACCGATGCTGGTAGAGTTTACAGACCACTTTTCATTGTCGAAGATGATGAAGCTTTAGGTCACAAGGAACTGAAGGTTAGAAAGGGCCATATTGCAAAGCTGATGGCTACGGAGTACCAGGATATTGAAGGTGGGCTAGACGAAGCGGACGAATACACTTGGACGTCATTACTAAACGAAGGTTTAGTCGAGTACATAGATGCCGAAGAAGAAGAGACTATTTTGATTGCGATGCAACCAGAAGATCTCGAACCGGTTATTGAAGAGGAAAACCCTATCGACGATATGGATCCAGCAAAACGTATAAAGGCGTCTCAAAATGCAACAACCTTTACCCATTGTGAAATTCATCCATCGATGATTCTAGGTGTTGCTGCGTCTATCATTCCCTTCCCTGATCATAACCAATCTCCTCGTAACACTTACCAATCCGCCATGGGTAAACAAGCAATGGGTGTATTCCTGACCAATTACAACGTCCGTATGGACACGATGGCCAACATCTTGTACTACCCCCAGAAGCCACTGGGTACCACACGTGCTATGGAATACTTGAAGTTCAGAGAGCTTCCTGCTGGTCAAAATGCCATTGTGGCGATTGCCTGTTACTCCGGTTACAATCAAGAAGATTCCATGATCATGAACCAGTCCTCCATTGACAGAGGTCTCTTCAGATCTTTATTCTTCAGATCCTACATGGATCAAGAGAAGAAATATGGTATGTCTATAACAGAAACGTTCGAGAAGCCTCAACGTACAAATACCCTGAGGATGAAACACGGTACCTACGACAAACTGGATGATGATGGTTTGATTGCGCCCGGTGTTAGAGTTTCTGGTGAAGATATCATTATTGGGAAAACCACCCCAATTTCCCCAGATGAGGAGGAGTTGGGGCAGAGGACAGCATACCACTCGAAACGTGACGCATCCACCCCATTGCGGAGTACGGAGAATGGTATTATTGATCAAGTTTTGGTTACTACTAATCAAGATGGTCTGAAATTTGTGAAAGTCCGTGTTAGAACCACCAAGGTTCCACAAATCGGTGACAAATTTGCCTCGCGTCACGGTCAAAAGGGTACAATCGGTATCACATACAGTAGGGAGGACATGCCCTTCACCGCGGAAGGTATCGTTCCAGATTTAATTATCAATCCTCACGCCATTCCATCGCGTATGACAGTTGCCCATTTAATCGAATGTTTGTTGAGTAAAGTTGCAGCCTTGTCAGGTAACGAGGGTGATGCTTCTCCATTCACAGATATTACCGTAGAGGGTATATCTAAGCTGTTACGTGAACACGGGTACCATTCGCGTGGGTTCGAAGTTATGTACAACGGTCACACCGGTAAAAAACTGATGGCACAAATTTTCTTTGGTCCAACCTACTACCAGCGTTTGAGACATATGGTCGATGATAAGATTCACGCGAGAGCGCGTGGTCCAATGCAAGTACTAACGAGGCAACCTGTGGAAGGTAGGTCTAGAGATGGTGGTCTGAGATTTGGTGAAATGGAACGTGATTGTATGATTGCACATGGTGCTGCCGCATTTTTGAAGGAAAGATTAATGGAGGCCTCGGACTCGTTCAGAGTGCATATCTGTGGGAACTGTGGTTTGATGTCAGTTATTGCCAAGCTGAGCCATAACCAATTCGAATGTAAAGGCTGTAACAACAAAATTGACATATACCAGATTCGTATCCCATACGCTGCGAAACTGCTATTCCAAGAATTAATGGCAATGAACATCACTCCACGTTTATACACTGACCGTTCGAGAGATTTCTAAACGATCTAAAAAAATATTCCATTAAGAAGGAGGTTTCATGTTCCTTTCCTCTCCGCTCTCATTGTTATGTAGTAAAATGAGACTTTGCAGAAACTCACCTCTCTCCTACAACACAAATCACAATAATCTATCACGAACGAAACCAAAATATATACCTAAAATGATTCCATAGGTGAATAGCACTATATATAAACCTCAAAGAGGAAAGTTACTGTACTATAAAAGCAAAATGGCAACAGAAGAACGATAACGCACAACTTGCGCATACCACTGTCCCTTTAAACATTCTGTTACCTGGAAACTGAGAGTAACAGAGGGTTCTACCCCCTACTATACACACATATATACATGACTTGATAATTTAAGAATTTATATAGGGAAACGCTGCAGAGCCTGGCACAAGTTACAGAAATGTCATTCAAGGACTAGTGTCAGCCACCCTTTTTTTAGGCGTGCGTTGTTCAGAGGCGAATGCGAGAATGTTGTGTAAATACGGACTATCTGGACCGTCAGACACTTTCAGCCTGTCCAGTCTAATCTTCCTCAATCTGTTCTTGGGAAGCATCCCGCTAACAGCCTTCCTCAACAGTTCACCGTAACCCTTTTCGGCGGCGAGTCTTTCCATCGGTTTCAGTTTCAGACTACCGGGCCGTGAGGAATGGGTCCAGTACGTTCTTTGTTCCATCTTTTTACCCGTGGTTTTGATGTCTTGACAGTTCGTCACGACTACGTAATCTCCACAATCTTGTGTTGGATGGTACACCGGCTTATGCTTCCCGATGAGGGTTGTGGCGATGGCTGACGCCAACCTACCCAGTGTCCGTTCATCCTTCGTTATGTCCACATGGTGCCAAATACGGGCGAATGCGAGCCCGGTGTGTCCAATTTTTTGAGACATGGTGTAATTAGGTATAAACTGTGGGACACTGTGACTACTCCCTCTCTCAGTTTCCTCGTTATCAAGCCTTCCAAACGATGTAGAGTCGACACACAGATTCACTCTTTAACCGTTTTGATGTAAAGACCGTTTTCTTTCAGTTCGACAAAAAAAAACACTTTTGAAGATTCGCTCTTCGACCGGCTGCGAATGACTGATTGATATTGCGTCTACAAAGTGCCACATATCTAGAGTAGTATTATACAAGGTGCCGACTATGCCATCTCTACATCGCTGTAACCTTCGCTGTCCTCAGCAACCTCCTGGTCCCCGTTCTCGCGTTTCTGCGCGCTCGGGTCGTCGCCCTCTTCGTCCTCGTCCTCTTCTTCTTCAGACTCGGAGTCGTCACCTTCCCCGTCTTCTATCAGGTCTGCATCGTCCAATTCCTCATTGTACTCCACCGTTTCCTCGTCTTCTTCTTGATATGTAGCAGAAGCGTCTTCGTCGTCGGCTTCGAAATTTTCCAGCTTCATACTATTCAGCGTTAGGTCCAACCGCGTCTCCAAGACCAGTAACCTGTTAAGCAAATTGGCACGATTTTTCATGGTCGAGTGCAGCGAGGCCAAAGTCTTGAGCAAGTTTGGGATCGAGACCATGTACCCACCGTGGACAATCAAACACCATTTTACCCACACGTTCAGGGCACCTTGACGTTGTGTCTGTCTCGCGATTCTTTCCGCCAATCTTTCGAGCAAGATCACGGACAGAGTGGGCCTCAATCTCATGATAGTATCCCTGATAACCCGCTCGTCTCTGTTATTCAATACTGTTTCCAGTAACGAATGGTCATTGGACTGCAAGGCTTGCGATAGTATAACGGTGACGGTACCGATGGCTGGACTTTTCCTCTTCGTTGTATTTATTGTGGGCAGTCTGTCAGATAAAGATTCAAAGACAGCATCCTCATTTGCTCTCTCACCAGCCTTCTCCTCCAACTCCAAATCTCTAATGATATCCTCTATGTGCTTGAAATTATCCCCTGAAGTGACACGGGCATTTCCCTCTTTGTAGTTGGCTACAGATGCCAAATCTTGGCCATGCAATGAACGGTCCTTGGGGCGATGCGTTATCCCCTGGTTAAGGGTAAGTTTAACGGTAAATTCCACAGGCAGATCTCTCCATTGCAGCTGATTGAAGAATGGGATTGTTGCATTTTGCAAGTACGACAGTGTTAGGATGTCCTTGTGGACAAATGCGTTCAATAGGGGTATTTGCGAGTCATTGGAATCACCTATAGCCTTGAGAGTTTTAGTCGCTTGCTTCGATTTCATGGTTCTTCTCTTGTTTGTGTTGGTGATGAGTGGGTCCACAAATATTTCCACCGTCCCATCCTCCGTGGTGATAACGATGCAGTCTTGATCGTAGTGAGACAGCTTGACCACGTTGGACTGGGCCACTAGAACAGTCTTTGTGGCGGAGGAGTTCAAATCGTAAACGTTTAAGAATCTGTCGCTGTCCGCACCAGAGATGAAATAGTCGCTTGTCAACTTCTCCAAGACGGTGACTGGAGATACATGACCTGGGAAAGTGAGCAAGTTCTGCCTTGTAGATATGTCAACCAGGAAAATTTGGTGTGAAGCCAGCAACAACTGCGTCGATGAAAGGACCAAGATTTTTTGTAGATTACTGCAGGATTCAATTTGGAAATGTTGCTTCAACTCAAAACTGGTAAGGTCGAACTCGTAAACAAAATCCTGAGAGTCAATACACCACAAAGACGACCCATGCACACTCATGTCTCTCACCTCTGAAGAGTTGCCTGTGGACAACTTATATAAAACCTCATTCGCCAGCGGCGAATACAACCAGACCTCACCGTTGTTCAAAGCCAATAGCACGCACACCGTCTCGTTGGCCGAAAGATACGTCCATTCCAGCGCCAGACACCTCAAATTAGAATCGTTCAACGACAGAAAGTTTTCGTTCAGGACAGAATCCGTGGCCAGTTTCTGAGTTGGTTCGACAGACACCCTCTGCTTATCGAGCGCGGTGCTCACGTAGCACAAAAAACGGCCCTTCGGGTCGTAGCTGGATAAAACCACGGGGGATTGAGCAGCAGACATGACCGATATTGACAGGTCTCGTAAAGCAGTTCGCCGTATCAATTGCAGTACTACTAGCTCGCACCAGATGTCAAAGTTCTGCTACAAGCCTCTTGATCAGTTCTTTTCTTCTTCAGAAAATTTGGGCATCGCAAAATTTTTCACTTTTTTCCACTGCGAAAAGAAGAGGTACTTTACGGATCTTACAGGCAGAGTAAGTGGGGCTCTCTCATCGCAGTAGTATTTACATATACACACATACACATACATCCATACATGTACCCGTGTTGGTTATGGATGGAGGGTTCTCGATCAGTTTGAAAAAGACGAACAAGAAGCAGAAAAAGCGGACAAGCAATGTCTTTGGGGATGAGTTGAACAACGACGTTAATAATACTCGGGGTGCTGAATTCACTTCAAAGAAGCAGAAGATTCGCATTACGCACATTAACTCTTTAGAGGAGGAGAAGGAGCAAGAAAGCAAAGAGAATGACCTGGTCATAAAACTATCCGGTGACAGCGGTGAGCCCGTGGAGGCATTGACGACACAAGAGGAGTACAAGGAGGTGCCCGTTAGTTTGTTTGGGGAGGCTGTTTTGCGCGGGATGGGCTGGGACGGTAAGAAGAATGATGCCGATGGTCATGGACATTCCAATAAAAATACCCCCCCTGAGAAATCGCAATATACCAAGTTTGTGCATCCGGAGAGTCTCGGCATTGGTGCAAAGAGTTCTCAGATGGTGCCAGACACAGCCAGTTTCATGCCAATTATACCAGTGGATAAGGATATGGTCTCAAAACCGGAGACTGGGGTTGCTAAAAAAGAATAAATAATTTCATTAGGTTTAGATGTAATTGTGTAGTATTATTTACATGCCCGCTCCCTTCTTGCGTCCCTGTATCAGACTGGAGAGGCAAATCCGAATAACAGCAGTTGAGAGGCAAATCCGGTCCCCCACTGCTTCATCCATTGGTCTTTGTTTTTGTACTCCCATTCTTCGACAACTTTGGTCAGATCTACGTACAGTTCCATGCTCAGTTGATCATATATGCCCGTCTCTTGAAATATCATTTTCTCTTCTAGATCTTTAACATTCTTCACAATCCTACAACGTAGGGACAACTCGTTTGACGGAATGTTTGCCGAGCCAAACTGTGTTGACTGCCCTGTCGAATCATCCACGGAATCGTTAAATTTTATGATCGACCTTTGGTTGGAGTCGTCAAAGTTAACTGAGGAAGATGCATTTTTCTTACCACTATTGGGTGTTGATTGAATCACCGTTATGTTTGGGTACGATTTGCGCCTTCTTATCGATATATTTGGAGTCTCGTTCCCAATGTGATATCTGTTGTCGTTGGCGGCTCCATCTTCTGGTGGGTTGGAATCTTTCGTCGCTTTATGCGCCGTTTGTGACAACGCTCTTTGCAAGTTCACGTACGATACGACAGGTTTCAATTCCTCTAGGGATACTATTGATTCACCAGTAGACAACTTCGGCGCATGTGCTGGTAGTATAGCCTTTAGATCTTTAAATCTAAACTTCAAGTCGATGACAATATATTTTTCCTCGTTACCCTTAAACGCGGAGTCCGACGTGTCAGCCAACCCACGAGGCAACATAATGTCCGCGATAATGTCGACGTTACCTTCATCAATCCAATTAAACGCCTTCGTCTGGTAAATGCCCAAATCTTTAACGCTTATGGAGTTCAACCTCAGTCTTGTTATCCTTTGCAAAGATGAGTTGTCATCCTCTAGCGAATTCAAAAGTGGTAACTTATTTTGCCTTTTGTGAAAAGTAAACAGCGAGTTATTGATCGAGCCGGTGATGACGTTGGCGTTCAAAAAATCTATTATCATTCGGTTCAGCCTCAGTTTCGGTATTTCTAAATTGAACAGTGCAATCTTGTAGCAAGTCGGGGTCTCGGAACCGGGGAAGCTTTCCTTGACGTTTATATTCGAGTCAGAAACGACGATCTTATTGAGTTCGTAATGTGGGTTCGAAAACCACTCTATGAGTAAAGCGTTGCGGTTTTCGTCATCCCTTTGGTAGTTTATATTGGCGTCACCCCTCATACCGAGAATCTTAATATCATTTAGAAGACCATTGCCAAAGAGCCATTTCTTTAGCGACAAGTTCATTTCAATTTGGTGGAATTTTAAATCGAACGATAACACTGCGCTAGATTTTCCATCGTCGACGCTCTTCAATTCCACGCTGTTGAACCGTATGAACCCATTTTGCCATTCTGGGATCGATGCATCCTTGAATTTAATATCTATACCGTCCAGAAAGTAGTTCAATAATTTACCAACAGTTTGTCCGACCAACTCCTTGGCGAACACTGTATTAAACCCCAATAAAAGAATAGAAACCACTGTAGTGGTCTTCAAAATCAGCCATACCAGCTGTGAGATGAGCAGCCAGGAAAACAAAGTACCAAGCTCGTTCTTAGAAAACGGCCTCTCTTTGTTCCTGATCAGTATCCATTTAACATTCGCCTTGAGTTTCTGCAACACAGTGGCCCCGTTGATATCCGGCTGACTGCGTTTGAGCAACGGCGAATTATTATCCGTCAGCACTTTCTTCTTCACCTCACCAAAACAGCGTGAAGTCGAACTGAACATTCTTGCCGGCTGGATAATCCGAGAGCTCTCCCTGCAGCCCACTGGACTGGAACGTCGGATAGCACCAGTGACACTTGTTCTGTATAGGGTTCTCCATGGCACCGCTGAGCACCGCATCACGGAAGATATACTGTTGGTGTATGTCCTACATGCATTTAACATCACAGTGATTTACCACAACACTGCTTTCTGCCCAACTTGTGTGATATAAATCCAACGATGACTATTCGTCTCCGTTTCTCTCTAAAAGGTTGATCAATATATAATAAAAATTTAAAATTCCACCAAAATTGACAGTTTCTTATTTGGCAAAGAATTCACTCGCTGCTGAAGGGCGAACAGTAGTAATAGACGTCCAACAAAGCTTATGTGCAACTGTGTTCCGGTAGTGTATAAGGCGTGTGGGTATTCCCATCCAACGTTACAAGAGAAAGAAAAAAATAAATCGGGGCATACTGGGAATTGAACCCAGGGCCTCTCACATGTTTGAGTTTTGTTTCCTAAGTTTGCTTAAGAATCGCCCAAAGCGAGAATCATACCACTAGACCACACGCCCTCCGATTTGAATGCTGAAAACATAAAAGCAGTAAAGCAAGTAATAAAAGAGAATGAGTCTTAAAGAGGAATGTAGGTTTCCCTGTTTTTTACAATTAAGAGCACTTCCAACTGCTAGAAGAAGGAAAATCGGAAATTGCCAAAACGTTTTGATCTGTTGAAGATGCAGTGCGATGGAAGGATTACCACTGAGTTGCCCCACGGTGTTCTGAAGTAAGAAAGGCGCGTTGTATTTGGGCACTCCCACAAACAAAGTTTACGGACCTTTGGTATTGCATACAGTACATATAATTAACAACATGGCACTTGTCTATACCCCTTGTTCTACAGGACTTCCTGAGCAATTTGAACCTGAGAATTGTTACAGAAAATATTTCTTCACAAACAGCACTAACGAGATAAATTATTTTCCAATACCCAAGGCACACATTAAGACACTACACACATTGCAACCAACAAAGTAAAGCTAGATCCAGTTGGCTTCCTGGCTCCTCTGGGATTTCACTTCTTGTCATCCCTAGTTTGAAGCTGTAAGGAACCATGACAGAAAAAGAAAAAACATGGCAACCTTTTGAGAATCTGTTTAAACGTACAACCAAAATCCCGTCACTCCTATCCTTCAATAGAAAATTCCCAAGTGCATTCAATAAGCATCTCCGAACACACGTCTTTAGGCGTTTCCCTACACTCAATACAAAAAAATCAAACGGGAAAAAACAGGAAAAAACCCACCACTACAGTTCCGCGAAGTGCTCTAAACACTGAGACGCGGCTTGCATTTGTGGTTTGCCAGCTCATATTATTCACGATCGGACCGGCTTCGCCGATGAAGAAAGCTGTTTCTTTGAATGATATTCTTACAGGGAATACGAAGAGACCAAAAAATAACGAGGTCAGCTCGCATGTTGTTCCAGAAGAGATAGACCTGGTTCAAAGCAGCGATGTTGACGATTCGCTCATAGAGGAGACACCAGCGATGTCAACTTCGAAGGAATCGATAGGTGAATTCCCGCAAATTCTAAAGCCCAAAATACTCCCCATTGGCGAAAGAGCGAGCAATGCTTCTATTAAAAGTTTTTTGATGCAGAGGAAACCTCCAAAAGATGCCCCGGATAAGGATCAGGTTGTGATTTCTTTGGAAGATGATATTAAGGTCAACGACATAGAAGAGATCATTGAAACATCAGAGGAGCAATTCAACAAAGTGACCAATCCCATAAAACTGACCGATCCGCAGAACTTTAAGAAAACTAAGCTAAAGAATCTTTTCGATAATTTTAAGAAACCTGTAACAACAAATGCCCTAACTGGTGAAGAATCTACAAACGTAGAAAACTCAATCGGATCTGCAAATACACCGCTGGAACGGTTCAGCGAGGTCTCAAAATTGAAGCAATTGGATGCGCCGTTGCCAACTGTTCAGTTAATCCAACCGACCGGATTTGAATATTCCAAAGAAACCGCTGCAATACCGCTAAAAGGGAAAATTGAAAGTATTCACAATTTTGAGTTTTTACCCCAGGATTATAAAGCATTAAACGTATCAGATACGGAGAACAAACGGGAGAGGAAAGAATTCTCTTACTCCATAAAACATTCAGGAAGTACATCGCTCTGGCCAGAATTGTTTAAGCCTAAAACCGCCTCAGAAGTAATGCTCGAACCTTCTTTGAAAAAAAGTCTCCAGAGATGGATCGATGATGCTTTTTCCAGACTAAAGAGACTGACAACGCGAAAGAAGTTGTTCAGCACCCAGCAGGAAGCTGACAAAGATTTTATAGAATTTGATGGATTCATAATACCAGATGATATGACGGAAGAAGAAGCCGCTATGGAACAATCTGGCAGTTACGAGGACTTTGTTCCCGTGATGATATTGCATGGTGATGGTGTTGGCAAAAATACCTTACTCTCAACTATAATGAAGGAACGAGGTGGTCAGATATTAGAGATAAATAGTACGCAAAACCGCAGTAAGAAGGAACTATTGGACAAAATGCTGGAATACTGTACCTCACATTACGTCAAGGATAAATCAACCGAGGGAATCATTCTCTTTGATGATGTTGACATACTGTTCAAAGAGCACGATAAGGGATTTTGGATGATGGTTGAAAACGTTTTGATGAAATCCAGGAAACCAGTCATAATTACGTGTAGAGATATCAATTTTATCCCCACTTCACTTACAGAGATCTGTGAACAAGAGGGCAGCTGCTTCCATGCCAAAAAAGTAGCTACAAAAACAGTTGTTGCATTTTTAGAGAAATATTGCAAAACTCTCGATTTACAATTGGAACAACCTGTTCTTCAACGAATAGTGGAGTCCAACAATAAGGATATCAGGAAATGCCTGATAGAATTGCAGTTCTGGTTATCTTCTGGTAGTAGGATAACGTTACCGTACGTGGGCGCGGGCACCACAAGGAATGATCTCATTTGCGAGAGAGTCCCCGAATACTTGAAATACCTAGAATTGATGTCGCATTCAGATATAATGGGGTCACACACTTATAACCGGTCCCAATTCAACCAAGACGCGGACGTAACGCTGATGACTTCTGTGGCAAAGGAAAAGCTGAACACGCTGGTAGAGGATTCCGTTCGCCTAGCCAACGATTTCATACTTGATTACAGATTACATCTCACAGACGACCTGCACGATTTTTTACTCCCCTTCGAGGTTAATATCGCTTCGCATCTCGTGTCTCAGTTGCAGGAGCATTGCTCTGAACTAAACCACCGTGGGTACACGAGCACGAAATACCATCGCATGATCCAACGAAGTGTACGCTTTTTACGCTCTCGGATCACCAACCACTACAATTCGAAAAGCTTCAGAAAGACCAGGAATTCTCGGAGGATACGCGAGATACTAGATAATTTCAGAGGCAATACGGATTCTGCTGCAACTGCCGACGACGAGGACAATACAGTTGAATTTGATTTTGCGACCACTGCCAGAGACCACATCGCTGAGGAGGTAAACCCGTACGTTCTACACTTGGCGAACTACGACCTAGAGGCCAAGCGTTTCAATAAACAGAGCTTTTCCGAGTATGTGAGTACACTCTGCGAAGAGGACCATTTCGGTGCGGCGAAGGAGATGGTCGACAACGGCATGTTCAGGTCTGTATGGTTCCAGGGCAACCCAGAGGGAGTAATAAACAGCTGGAAATAATGCGCTGTAACTACGCTCAAACCCATTTTACAAAGAATGGCATACACTACCGACCATGACACTGACACGGACATACCCATATATACACCGATATAATAGCGACCGTTGACAGTTGAAGCTCTCGATTCTAACGGTTTCTCTCTTTTCTTGATCAATTTTTTTTCCAGTTCATTTCAACGAGAGTTGGATATAAGACGATTATTGTCGGGACTCGCAAGTCCGTTGTGATGACTGTTGAAAATCTGTAGTCGTCTTGGACGTGCTACTGAAATTGCTTAAAAATAATTTGTTGGACTGTTCTTACAGACACCATACTTGCTACAATACCGTTCTGGGGAGCAGAAAGAAAGGTGAATACAGCACCTGAGGAGAAATGAGTAAAGGTATTGCCGAGGTGACAGAAAACCCAGAGCGAATTGCTGTGGAGCTTGATGCCAGTGTTACGCTGTGCAAGAACCGGATTGTCATCGGGGAGGCAGGACTGACCAAGAAAGGTGCTGAAAGGTCTGCCCTCATAATATTGAACCAGAGGATCAGCCTTGGGGAGCTGTTCCTAGCTGCATGGTCAGCCAAAACAATCAGGATTTGCGCTGATGGCGGTGCGAACCGTCTTTACGAATTCTTTGAGGGGTACGACGTGACTCTGAGGCAGAATTACATACCGGATTACATTATCGGTGACCTGGATTCCTTGAAACCAGATGTGAAAAGTTACTACGCGAGCAAGGGGGCCACCATAATATGTCAGAACAGCCAATACTCAACAGACTTCACCAAATGTATCCGACTGCTGTCTTTGCATTACAATTCGAGTACATTTCGAGATGCTGTTATGATGAAGTTGCCGGAGGTAAACCATGGTATCGAGATAGAAGACGGTATCCAGGATCTGTACAACGACATGCTCAAGAAATATACAACAGATATACTGCCGATAGAAGTTCTGGCGATTAACGCGATTGGCGGAAGGTTCGATCAAACAATTCACTCCATCACACAACTATACAAATTACGTTCCACGGACCCGTACCTCAAACTGGTATATTTAACGGATACCGATATTATTTTACTGATACCTGGAGGTGGCACTTTGCTTAGTTACGACTCCGAATTTAGAGACTCCTGCATTGGCAACTGCGGGTTGTTGCCGATTGGCGTTCCAACCACCATACTCGAAACCAGGGGCCTTAAATGGGACGTGAGAAACTGGGACACGAGTATCGTCACAGGGAATGTCAGTTCGAGCAACAGGTTGGCCGGCAGGAAGCGGTGCTACCTGAACGCCGGGGATGACTTCGTTCTAAACCTCGAGATCTTCCCGGAGAAGCTGGCCTGCTACATAAAGCAGAGTACACGGAAATTGGATCCCCCAAGAATATAGATACTATATAGAACGAACACTATAATGTAAAGATACCAGCACCGGACGATACCTCGTCGTCATTGATACAAACAAATCCCCGTTTGTGACAGCACTCGTCATCAAAAGTACTAGTCACCGTGTACAACACTATTATTTTTCTATGAACAGAAAACTTTAAGCGTTGTAAACATAATTCATAATACTGGATCAAGTGAGACAGTGTGTCATTAGTGGAATCCCGGTTACCTCTGTTTCCCAGGGGTTTCTTTGAAAGGAATAAACACAGCAAGAGACAAACACTCAGAAGTTGCCAATGTCTGACGGGTACATTTACCAGCCTACGGATATCGTCTTGGCGAAAGTGAAGGGCTACCCAGCGTGGCCCGCCATGATTATACCGACGGAATTGATCCCGCCGAACGTGCTGAAGACCAATTCGCATCTGAAGAGCAGCGATTCTGAGGATTCAGATTCCGATGAGTCTATAAAATACTCGAAGCTGCTGAAGTTCAAGAAGTTCAAGACGTCGCAGGATGCGTACTGCGTGAAGTTTTTGAAGGATGACTCGTACCGCTGGGCTAAAGCACACGAACTGCAGCTACTGACCACTGAAGATTGCGAGGAGTGGCTGAAGAAGAACAAGAGCAAGCAGAAACGACTGACGCCTGCGTACAGAATGGCAATTGCCGGATTGAGTGGCGACGCGAAGACGCCTGGCATTGACGTGTGGGAATTTGTGGAGTATGGCTCCAATGGGAAGGACGACGATGAGGAGTACGTGGAGGATGAAGAAGAGGAGAAGAAACACACCAGAAGTAGCAGGAGAGTAAAAGAACGAGCAGCTTCTGCGGAGACAACGCAGAAGAGGAGCACTCGAAAGTCCGCCAGACAACGGGCCCTGCAAGAGACTGAGCAGGAGCGACACTCGGAGACTGAAGATCTTGCCAGAGCCCGGAGGAAGAGGAAGAGGAGTACGAGAACGTCAAAGACCGCTGTAGAGGCCGAACCGCAACCGAAGAAGACGAAGGTGAAATCTGCAAAGACAAGGGCCGAGCCCAAACCCAAGGTTGAGAAGTACAATTACGAGGACGACGAGGATTGGTCAATTGTGGGGCGTGGTCCCCAAAATTACACCATTGACAGACATATTAGTCCTCTGGTTCACAAACTATCACAAAAGAAAAATCAGGACGCGCATGCTGAAACAAGATTGGACCTTACTGACAAATTATCTTCCATCAACAAACTAATGTCTGGCCTGCTGGTAAAGGACACTTTTGAAAAGGAGGATTACGAAGTAATACTGGACGAACTAGACATCTTATTAGGTGTGAAGGGAGCGAAGAACGAGTTCATAACCGTTTTTAGAAATAATGCGGAACTCTTGGTAAACTTTAGAATTCTGTTCAATTTGAAACAAGGAGGGCTAGAAGATTGCAGCTTATGGGAAGCGTTCCAAGATACATTCCAATCCATCTACGATTTCAAATACCAACCCGACACAGAACCGTGGTCCAAGGAGACAGATATTCAAATAAAACAGGAAGAAGAAGCAAATGGCGAACACGAACAACCCAATCCTGTAAAAGAAGAGACTGAAGGTAACATCGATAAGAGTAATGGAGGTCAAGACAATAATGCACAGACTGAACTGGAAGCAAATGAACAGTGAAGACCTTTCAAAGAGTCAGTTCTCACTTTTTTGGAAGCATGATATCTTGACATGACGATAGATATGTACTATAAGATGTATAAATAAATCTGACTAAGCAAATAAGCTTATGTGGTGAACATGTACCTCTATGAGCATTATTTTAATGACTTTTGATTCAGAGCCCAACATGTCGTAACACGAAAGCGGATATGCTTTACTGAAACAGGACACAAAATAAAGAATACAAAAGAGAACGAATTATTTTAGTATCTGCATTATAAAACTTCCAAGAAATGACCTATTGCTGCATACATTTCTTGCTCGAATTATGTCTTATAAAGAATAAACAAGAATCAGCCAACCGAACGCCTTCAACAGCCTCAAATATTTTCCAAAAGGAACTTTTGGTTACCCAAGACATTATTCAAGTATTTTGACAGGGGAGAGTTTGGAAATCTGGCCCCTTCAGCCATAATATGATCTGTTTGTTCTTTTTTATTTGCTAATGAATAAAAGTACCACCAAAAAACAAAATTTTCATTCAAGCGCGAGTGGTTTAGTGGTAAAATCTAACATTCCCATTGTTAGGCCCCGGGTTCGATTCCCGGCTCGCGCATTTTTTACTTTTTGCCCTACGATATTATATTATCGTACCTGTAATGCGGGAATGTTGAACCAGGGACCTCATGTACTTGTCTCTCTTTTCTTCTGGGCTCAGTGTACTCATATTTTACTCAAATAATCTGTCATTCTTCTTACCTTCTACATAACAGCTCATCTACGAGAGACTAGCACACTAGTCTCTCTTTCTATACGCGCGGTTCAGAAGTAATCACAACCTGCGTCTAGTGAAGACTTTTATGTCATTCTTTACGAAGCTTCAGTTGACGCTCAACAGGGAAGACTTGACCTTTTGAACTACTATAACAGTAATAGTGCTCTGACTTTATTGTATATGAGCAGTAGGGTAGTTGTATACAAAAGAGCGATATTAAAAGAAAAGGTTTTGAAAAAAAAAAACGGTCCCATGGGTAATCTGAGAATCACTATGTACAAATGGGATAGTACACATCTCATCCGATGAATCCCAAACTCAAGGACCCGTAGAGTATCTTCTTTTCGGGTTAGTGCCTCCACGAACCATCAATATTTACACGAAGCCTTCACTTTATAGCTGAATATAGATAAGAAGAAATAGAAAAGGGCCAAAGAGAGGAACAAATTACATATAGTGTACGTAGCATCGTTGTTGTGCAGAGTAGCTTGCTTCAAGAAGGAAGGGAAAAGAGGACGCAACAATCAGTCGCAGTATCGGTGTTAAACGTCCACTGAATCTATTCGGTCAGATGTAGGTTAAGGGAAAAGACAACAAACACGACACACGTGTAGTACCATTTCATTTCAGCTTGTTGAATTGGTCGACCAAAGCCTGCCCCAAAAAGCCAGGTGATTCCACCACTTCGATACCTATTTCTCTGAGGATTTTTTTCTTCGATTCTGCGTCTGTGCCAGACCCTTCGACAATCGCTCCCGAGTGTCCCATTCTAACACCCTTCATTTGCCCTGCAACAGTCCCCGCGATGAACGATGCAACGGGCAAAGGTTTGGATCTTGTGTTGTTAAACTCCTTCAAAAAATGAGCAGCCTCGATCTCTGCCTTCCCGCCGATTTCCCCCAGCATGATGATCCCTTCCGTTTCTGGGTGATCCAAGAACAATTTCAAAGCGTCGATGAAATCGGTACCGGGGAATGCATCCCCTCCCATCCCAATGACGAGGGACTGTCCGAGCCCATGTGTCGTGGTCTGTTGCACTGCCTCGTACGTTAACGTCCCGGACCGTGAGATAATGCCGATTTTCCCCGCTTGGAAGATCTTCGCCGGCTGGATCCCGATCCTGACCTTGTTTCTCGGGTTGATAATCCCAGGACAGTTGGGTCCAACCAACCGTGTCTTACTTTGCGTCTTGAGCATCTCTGCAATGTACAGCATGTCCTGCTGTGGGATTCCCTCCGTGATACACACCGCCAGGGGCAACTCTGCCTCGATTGCCTCCTTAATCGCAGCTGCTGCAAACGGAGGTGGGATAAAAATGGCACTCGCGGTCGCACCCGTGCTCTTCATCGCCTCACCGACCGTCGCAAACACCGGTTTCCCCATGTGTGTCTGCCCTGCCTTCTTCGGGTTTGTACCCCCAACGACGTCAGTACCGTAATCCATGGACAACTGTGCGTGGAAGGACCCTTGTTTCCCTGTGAACCCTTGCACTATCACTTTCGTGTCCTTGGGAAGCAGCAAGTTCTTGATAGTCTTGTCGTAGGGAGTCCCCTCCCGGTGGAAACACCTTCTCAATTGGGGTAAACGCAAAACACCTCTACTACTCTTCAACATAATGACCGTTGCGCGTAGATAACTAGACTAAAGCAGAGAAACACAAAGACAGAGTAAGACTAACAACCGCTCGCAGTTGGCAATCTCTGACACACCCTCCTCTACATCTCCTCCTCCTCCAACAAGACTTCCCAGAGTTTCCCATCCGCTGCCCTTTAAATACTCCATAAATCTCGAAAACAACAAATGAAACGAATTGATAGCAACGAACAGAACTTAATTGCTTCGATGTCTGGTCTCGAGGGTCTCTCTCCCATCGACCGCTACATCCGCTGCTGCTGCTGCTGTTGGTGATCTGGGTGGGGTGTGTGTGCTTCTACGTTTGGATGTACTCCAATGCAAACGGATCTTCTTCGCCGCGATGGGGTAGATATGGGAGTTTATTGTTAGATACAGGGGGAATGAGGGGGATACTAACGCTGATAATAACAGTATTCCATAAACACACGTGAGAGGTTACTAGAGGTGCAATGGAGGCTGTCCCATGGGGTCCGTTTGCCGCTGGCGGCTGCCCCAGTGCGTTTTAACCGCCCTAACGCGATGTCACTATCGACGACGATACATCGGATCCAATCTGGAGGGAAAACTGTTCAATTGGAGTTCTCTGGGGACTCACACCGTCACTGTGATCCACGTTACGGGTGGGTTACTGCTAAGGTAAGCCGTTGCGTGTAGACATTGGTTTGGGATATGGAGAGTGAATTGGGAACGACAGCTGAGGTTCCCGTTTTGGAGGAGGATGCAAACTCTGCTGCTTCTTCTTCGCAGGATCCTGGGAGGGATGATGGATTGCACGATAGTGCGCAGGAGGATGTGTCTGTGATGGACGATGATACTTCCGGCGAAGATGACGAAGAAGAGGACGATGATGATGATGATGATGAGCGGGATGACCACGTTTCGAAGAAAATGAAAGTGGGTTTGTCCAAAGTGGGGAGCCCTTCTGGATCCTCAAACAATGACGATAACAACAACGACGAGGACAAAAAGAACAATAAAAATAATAATGACGGTGCAGTAGCGGCGATGGAGACTGCTGTTGGAGATGTTCCATCTGCGACGGCGTCGCCGACTCCCTCAGTAGTAATGAACGGTGCCGCGGACGAGAAACAGGAGAAGGACTCTAAGTCAGCCGCGGGGAAGAAAGTGCCCCTGCACCTTCTTGAGAAGAGAAGACTGGGCAGGATTAAAGCTGCAGAAGAGTTTGCCAAGAAACTGAAACAGATCGGGATTGAGAAAGTCGACTCCACAACGCTCCCAAGTACGGGTGGGCTCAAACCGTTGATCGTTATCAATCAGAAAAACTACTCTTCGGACTACATACGGAAGGACGATCAGATATTTGCTTTGAGAGAGAGGAAGTTTCTGAGAAGCGCGGGTACATCCAACACCACTACTACTACCACTAATAATGGTAGCAACACTAACGGTGTTGGTTCCGCGAGTCATACCCCGGAGGTTGCAACGAGCACAATTCCAAACGAGTTTACTCTGAAAAGTGACGATATCGACTTTACAGACGCGACAACAACCATTGTCATTCAGCCTGGGTCCGAGTCCATCAAGATAGGGTTTGCGACAGACGAGACCCCGCTCGTGATACCGAACTGCGTGGCCGTACCGCACTCGGGGGAGACACCAATAGGCAACGCGGCAAATCTGACTCGCGACCAACCGGACCAGTTTCTGCAATTCAAGGAGGAACTACAGACGAGCTTCAAGGAGAGAATGAGACATTACAAGAGGAGAGTGCAACTAAGCAGCTACGACCAAGTAAATACTTTCAATGAAACGACAAAGCCAGAGATTATAGAGGACCAAAACGATCCCGCAAAGATAGCATGGAGAGGTCAACCGGACCCACAGGAGGGGAAAACCATCTACGTCGGGGACGAGGCTTTGCTCTGTTTGAGGGAGCACTACATGCATAGGAGACCATTTGGCTGCTCTGAGGGGAAATACCTGTTCAACCTTGACGAAAAACGGTACACAAGTCTCGCCGCCTTGCTGTGCGACGTGTCGCGGTTACTGGAACACGCAATTGATAAACTCTTGAAGAAGAGAGACAAGGACACAGAAAAAGACATTAAGTACAAAGCCGTGCTCGTCATCCCGGACTTGTTTGAAAAAAGCCACGTAGAGACGATGATTAGATTGCTGCTTTCAGAATTACCTTTCAATGCCGTAGCTATCGTTCAAGAATCATTGGCCACTTGCTACGGGTCCGGTATCAGTACTTCCACTTGTGTCGTAAATGTTGGCGCCACTGGTACCAAAGTTGCATGTGTTGACGAAGGTATCGTGGTGGAAAACAGCATCATTAATTTAAACTACGGTGGTGACGATATCTCTAAACTGTTTGCAGTACTGTTACTAATGAGCAATTTCCCATACCAGGAATGGGATATCGACTCAATTCCAGGACGGATGATTGCTGAACATTTGAAGAAGGAATGCCTCACGTTTCAGGACGCAGATATCACCACGCAACTGTTCAACTTTATAAAAAGAGTCCCGGGACTTCCCACGGAAAAAATCGAGTTTAAAACATTTGATGAGGTGATTCTAGCCCCACTGGCTCTGTTCTACCCAAAGATCTTTAGTCTCTTGAAGCCAAACAAGGGAAAGAACCTAACTAACCCAAAGCTGAAGTACCAGCTCCCGGATTCCAGAGATTTATTCACAAATAAAGCGAACAACTGGAAATCGTTGTCCGAAATGGACTGTGCCACCAATACCCTGTACTCCGATATGGTACAGGAGAGCGTGCTACTTGATAACTTGCTCGGTATAAATTCGAGAAGGGAAGGCCCGCCCAAGGACAGCGGCGTTGGTTCGGAAACCACCGAACTCAACCTGACCGCACTGGATAAATCTGTCATACAAAGCATTACAAATGCAACCCTTTCTCTAGAACCAGGTAAAATGGCATCCTTCTACTCGAATATACTAATCGTTGGGGGATCGTCGAACATACCAGGGTTTGACACTATTTTAAAGGACAGAATCAATATGTGGAGACCAAAGCTTATAGCGCTGGCGTCGTTCCCAAATTTTTACAACGAGCTGGTAAAGGAGATTAAGGACCTTGAGACCAGCGCTAAGACTTCGTCCGCGGCGATAGTCACCGGAGGTACTGCAACTGCTACCCCAGCGCCCGTTCTGAACGATGACGATGCTCCCAAAGAAGTCCCCGAGGTCAAAGAAACTTCCTCGGATGCGAAGGAGTATGAGTTAAATGAGAAGATTCAGAAATTGATTGAGGAGAGGCTCGAGAAGTACCTGAGCGCTATCGAAAGACAAAATGGTAACGAACATTTCATGCCTGTCTCGGTAACACCGGCACCACACAACATGAACCCGTCATTGCTACCTTGGAGGGGTGCTGGTGTCTTGGCACAGATCAAGTTGATAGAGGAGCTGTTTGTCACCAACATAGACTGGGATGTCCATGGGAGCAGGGTACTGCAGCACAAGTGTATATTCACCTACTGATCTTGTGTTTCTGTAATATGTATTTATGTACAAGTTTACCGTAATGTAAGAAGGCGCTTCGCCATGCATCATTAAAGATCTCCGTATGTGTTCATAATAATATTAAAAGAAAAAGAGGCACCGTTACTCATTTTGAGCTGCCCTAATTATAATTGAAAATACATAGAGAGAGAACCATGTTTCTCCCTTTCGCATCGTTGCACATTAAATCTTAACCTTCTTGGCGACCTGTTCGCCTTGATCATCGCCGTTTGATATATTTTCAGCATCCCTGTTACCAGCTTTAGCCTCCTCCGTTTCATTCAGCAGCATGTACACTTTACTGCTTCCAGAAGTACTGCCATTTGGAGGATGTTCCTCATTCCCCACCAGCTTTTCGTTCTTATCCAGCGACACGGAGTTTTGCGGCGTGATAATCTGTCTATCTGAAATTCCAGGGTCTGATTGCTGCATCAAGACGTTCAGCGCAGGGGAGTGCGAGCGGTGCTTTCCCCTGATGTCACTGACCTTCTCCTCGTTGATATTGGCTAAGCTGTTTCCGGTCCGAGATGAGGTGCTCCCCCTCGCGGAGTCGGTCAACGGCGACTTGCTGACGGAACTTGCCGAGCTTCTCTTTCTGCTTTCCTTTAACAGATTTTCGGGAGTTCTCGACCGTCCTTCGATGACCGAAGATATGGACACAACTGAACTTCTGCCAGAATCTTTGCTTACGGGTACTGGCCTCATGGCGATTGGAATATTATTTGTAGCGGTATTGATTGATTGAGTGGGGTGGGTATTGATTGATTGAGTGGGGTGGGTATTGATTGATTGAGTGGGGTGGGTATTGAGTTGAGGGTTCGGGTTATTTGGGTTTAACACTGGCGTCAGTGGGTCAACAAGAACGCTCATGTTCCTCTTGGTCACTAGCGCATCACCAGTAAAGTTTCTCATCTCGAATGGGTTCATCATGGGCCGTTGTGGCTCATTATATACTCCCATGTTTGGCGGTGTGAAACTGTTCGGGAAGCCTGCAACCTTGGAGGGCTGTCCACCGGGCATTGTAGCGACTGTTGAATTGGCCGCCGTAACGTTGGAGGAATTTATGCCAGGGTTTCCGCCTGGTGCAGCAAAAATAATCGGACTTCCGCCGTATTGCTGTTGATACCCCATCATCTGCTGTTCTGTCATCACCTGTTGCTGTTGTTGCTGTTGTTGTTGATGTTGCTGTGAAATAAAGTCATTATAGTACGCTTGTTGTGGTAACGTCATATTTTGTGAGTGTCTTGGCTGAGAGTTTTGTACCGACACCGATGGTACTCTCTGTGAGTTGGGGGTATTCATAATATCTTGCGAACCTTGGTTGATTTGCGGGTTTTGAAAGTTTGAGTTAGCCATGTTTATAACCTGCTGGTACGTTGGTGCGTCCGACTGGTACCTTTTAACGACGTCCGCTTTCAATTTCAGTATCTTTTTTTGGAGCGACTGTCTGGCCTTCTCCACTTCTTTGGTGTCCTTTTTCTTGTTTGGGATGGAGGCCAATTTCTGGACCAAATCTATCAGCGCGACCATGTCCCCGTTCGTCGCCTTTATGCGTTCCACAAGTTCCCAGTAACTGAGTCTCGAATGTTCCTGGAGCTCGAGCATGGAGATCTCCGCGTCGTTATTATACGTTGTCGGTGCGCCCTGCTGTGACGGCTGAAAATTCGGCAACGATTCGGACGACCGGTATGCGCGGATAGCGACCGGAGCGTTGACCTGTTGTTGTTGCTGAGGGTACATGCCATACAGTTGCTCGTTCGACGACATCCTGTGATGCTGTTGTTTCTGTTGGTAGTTTGCGTTATGTTCGTGAACATCAATTTCGTTAGAGGAGCCCACCACTTGGGCACCCGCTCCCGTCGACGGTCCCTCAAGAGAGGGTCCGCCGCCGGGGGCGTTGTTTTTGAGTTGGGGGATCGAGTTGCGCTCGGAGTGTGTGCCTCCACCGCCGGGGCCCGTGCTGCCCTGTGCCAGTGAGATGCCAGATGTGAGGATCCCCACGGGGACGTAAGCCGCTGCGGCCGCTGCGATGGCGTTCGGTGTGAGCCCTGAGGTGCTATTCCCGCTGCCCTTCCGGCTGCTCATCTGCGAGATGCTCTTCGCGGAAGAACGTCTCTTAATAAATTTCAGGCCCTCGATGTCCCCTCTCCTGAAGAGGTTCGCGCTGTGCTTGAACTCCCAAATTTTGACGGGGGAGGATGTCGCCCCAGGACCAGATTTCGTGTGGGGCTCGCTCTTAACCACAACTCCCGTGCTGGGCGAGTGAGTGTTCATATCGGGTCCACCGGGCAACGCACCGAGACTGTTATTTCTCCCGTCGTTGGAGACCGCGGCAAACGCGGCAGTGTCATTCCAGTTGGTCACTTTGTGGAACCCGTAGATGTTGAGCTGTCTGACAAAACTCGTAATGTTTGTGTGCTTGAAGTACGTGGCAAGCGTCTTGCTGAACGTTTCGTTGGGGCGGATGTAGAATGACATACCGTTCGGCGCCCACCAGATAAGGTCGCGCAGCGCATCGTCCTCTAGGATATGGTACAGTTTATGGATGAACACAGTGTTTTGCTGCGACTTTGCGGGGGCACCAGCTCCAGTACCACTAGCGGTAGTGGGCGTGTTGGACAGCCCAGAGCCCGGAGCTCCATCCGGCAAATGTTGGCCGGGCTGGCCGGCCTCCGGCCAGCCACCGGCGGCAGACCCGCCGTGCGCCTGGGTAAACTCATCCGTCGGCGTCGTCTCTTTCATAGTCAATCGAGTGGGAGAGACGGACAGCGCGTGACCGTGAGAATATATGTATGTTCGTGAGAAAAGGACTGATGATATAACCTATCTTGCGACGAAACGGCCTTCCAGAATCAGAGATCTGAGATCGGCGGTGCAACTGTTTAGGATCCACTAGTGAAATAAAACAAAAAAGGGAAGAAGGAGCAGCAAAAGGTAGCAGAAGCGGCAACAGATAGACGTGTAGCGGCAGCAGAAAACAAACAGAAGCGGGATTCGACCGCTTGTACCTTCAACAGACAGATGAGAAGTACCGTTTCGAACGTTTCTAAGAGGCCTCTTCGTCTTCTTCCTTTCCTTCGAGAAATTTTCTCGAAGGAAAAAAAAACGAGTGAAAAGTTGGAACTTTCCTATGTGACGGCTGTGATGGCGCATCGATTTGGCATATCGAGGCGTTGCTGGTGTGTGTTGTGAGCTTTGTGAGCTGCGTTGAGCTGTTTGAGGAGGTGTGTGTGCTGATTGGTTCTGGAACTTCGTTTGTTAGAGCAGAAACGGATAGAAATGGGTGAGGAACAGGACGCAGTTGCGTCTCTGGGGGAGATGGGCATCCCTGAGGATGTGGCGCTGGACGCGCTGCGGCGGGCGAATGGGAATCTTAGTGCTGCTGTTAATTATATATTCTCGAACGATATGCCGGCAGGCGAGCATGTGGAACTGCCGCAGCCAAGGGAGAGCTCGGACTTGAAACCGGGGGATTTGGACCAGGTTCTCAGAGAATCTCAGCGGACGGGTCCTCAACTGAACCAGTTGGTGCAACTCGATTCACACCCAGCTGCGGACACAAATGACGAAGACACAGGCGGCAATATTTACCTCGATGAGGACGATAACATCGAAGTGGGCTCAGTGCAGTTGAATGAAGTGTCGCCCGCGACCTCCATTCCCCCGAATAGCGATATAGGCTCGTCGCCGGACGACGGTACGGGTGACCCACCAGAGTACGGGGGTTGTAAAGTACCCGCTGCAGAAGAGGGAGCTGAACGACCCGACAGTGGTGCTGCCCCTGCCGCCGAACGCTATGCTACAAACTACCTTGTGCTGTTCGCGTTTGCAGTGGCCACGTACGCTCCCCTACAGTTTGTGCAACAGGACTTCAAGAACTTGAATTACGACGCTGAATGGTACGCGGGCGATGCCATCCAGCAACCTCTGTGCATTGTCTCCGATGTGGGTGCAGACGGTGGCTCCAGACAGATTGTGCCCGAGGAGGAGGTCACCAGCGATACGCCCGTACAACCGGAGATGCTCTGGCAGTTGCAACGGGTGATATCCGTGTGCCATTCAAAGTTATCTGAACGCTCATATGTCTCCGCGAAAGTGTTCACGAAGGTGTTCGACACGGAGGTAGAGAGTTGCATCCGCGACAGCGACCATCTGTACGAGGCACTACCGAGCTTCATCAAATCGATAATAAGAGACGCGGAAATGTGCCCTGCACAGCACTCCAACACTGACGTCAAATCCATGTTCCTGTCGAGCGCAATCCAAGACGCAGAGCAAGGCGCGGAACCAGAGGAGACGTTTCTCTTCCTGTTCCACTTCCCACCAGAGGAGTACAATGCAAACTTGTACAAGATGTTCAACGCACTGCTGTATCCGGAGGATGACACCATCGACGACAACAGCAGCGACACGGACAGCAGCAACGACACGGACGTGCAAGTGGAGGGATCCCTGAAGGAGCTTGCGCCTCTCTTGACCATAATATTCAACGAGGCGGACCCGGGACAACTCTCAGCGGGCGCACAAGACACGTGTATCAACTCGCCTCAGGGGGTTGAAGTCCCATTTAGCTTCTACCCGCAACTATACACGAGGGAGGTCAAGGAGCAGGTGGTCAAACCCATACTGCGGCAACGGAAGGCCGCACGTGCAGAGTTGAGACAATGTCTCGCGCGGATGAACCAGCTCAAGAGCTACGAGGGGAAGGGATGTTGCGCTTTTCTTGAACAGTACGCTGAAGTACTTGCAGGCAGACCTTGCGTCAGCGCAGTCCGATCTAGAACGAAGAATGAGATGAAAGAGGTTATACAGAAAGTGACCAGTATCAAGTTGCAACTGAATGAAGAAAGGGCCAAATTGAAGAAACAGTACGTCGACCTCTCAAACAAGCTTCAAAACGAGTGGAACATTTCCAACCCGGAACGCAAAGTGATTGGCGAGGCCAAGAGACTGGGACTACTGGACAAACCGCACCTTCTCTCCATGGTCGTACTCTCCCCGTACTTCTACCTCATGAGGGATTCGTCTGGCGGGTCAGATTGGACCCTGGTCCAAAGCAACTCTTACGGCACCGATGGACTCATCACCAAACATGTTACGGAGGAGAAAGTGCAGCAGTACATACGAGACTGCACCAAGACTGCGAATGACAACCCACTCATGTTCATTTACTGCCGGGAGGACTTCTTCGTGTCCCAGGAGGAGACGTGGTCTGCTATCGAGAAAAACATGGGATGTAGCGAATTCAACAAGGCGGATCAACTGTACTTGCTGACACACAGAGAGGACAGGAACGAGTAAGGGGTTGCCGAGTCGGATGATAAGTTTACTTCTTCTTTATATATATACAGTACCTATGTAGGTCGAGACTTCTAGCTAATGTAAATGATCGCAGTGATGATAGAAACTACTCCTCCTTTCTTTTCACATCGTCGCAGGATATACATAACTATACACTGCTTCGTCTTATACTTTACTTCTAGTCTCCTTCTTCACTCAGCGGGAGATTATAGGTTCTTGATCACTGCATCGGTGAAGGACGAAGTGGTAGCCGAGCCACCCAAATCGCCTGTCCTGTTCTTCGAGCTCGAGGCGATAGTGGTCAGCACTGCTCTTTCGATCCTGCTCGCTTGGTCGACCAGCCCCATATGGTTCAACATCATGACGGAGGACAACAGCAGCGCGGTAGGGTTTGCCTTGTTCTGGCCCGCGATGTCAGGGGCGGACCCGTGCACGGCTTCGAAGATCGAGATCTCGTTACCGATGTTGGCCGATGGCGTCAACCCTAGCGACCCTGCGCTCAACCCTGAGTTCAAGTCGGACAGGATGTCACCGTACAGGTTTGGACACACGGAGACCGCATCAGTGTACCCAGCAGGGTTGGACACGACGTTCAGGACGGTGTTATCGATCAGTTCCGTTTCCAATTTGATCTCTGGGTACTCTTTGCTCAACTCCTTGGCGACGTTGACGAAGAGCCCGTCGGCGAGTCTCTGGATGGTGGACTTGTGAACGACGACAACCCTTGGTCTGCCGATGGCCTTCGCGTACTCGAACGCGTACCTGATCACTCTTTCGGAGGCGTCCCTTGTGATCAGCTTTATGGATTGGACGACGCCGGGCGCGACGACGTGCTCAATCCCGGAGTACTCACCTTCCGTGTTCTCTCTGATCAGCACAAGGTCGACGTCGCTGTACGTAGTCTTGAAACCTTCGATCGATTTCGCGGGTCTCACGTTTGCAAATAGGTTGAACGTTTTCCTCAGCGTCAGATTCAAGGACCTGTGGCCCTTACCGATCGGAGTAGCAAGAGGGCCCTTCAGCGCGATCAGATTCTTGTTGATGGACGCGACCGCAGGGTCCGGGATCGTGGTCAACCCATTGACGAAGATCGGAGTCACGTCGCAGAACTCCCAATTGATGGGGACCTCCGCAGCTTTGAAGATATCCTTCACGGACTGTGAAATCTCCGGGCCAATCCCGTCACCTTCAATGAAGGAGACGTCGAACTTGCCCGTGGCAGGGTTTGGTTTCCCCGTGAATCTCCCGATCGAGGGCTGGTTCTTAACAGACGTCGCCAGGAACCGTCTAGCAGTGAAACTATTTCTTAGCAGCGAGTTTCTCAACATTGTTCCAGTGGTAGAATTATTCTAAATGTATGCAATCAGAACCGCAGCAGTGTAAACGGAAGCAATGACTTACTTTACTGAGTATTCCTCTTGTATTAGGGACAGAGGTGAACAGCCGTTCTTTTTTCCTTTACGTTTTCCACAAACGTATGTACCTCCTCTGAAACAGAAAGAAGTGAAATCGGGAACCTGTTATTGGCTAATGCGACTTGCAGAGAGTGTTGAGTTGATGTGGTTTCCAAGAAGCGTCGAGTTGCGAACAGTCAATGCACACACACACACACTATTTATATACTTGCACACATACAAGCTGCCCTCTGCCAATAGCCGTCGTTGTTCTGTGGCACGGCCTCGAGAATCACGATGATTTCTGTTTGCGAATCCCGAGATCGCGGGAAGCGAAAAGAGCAATTCCGCGATCTCGGGATTCGCAGGTGGAACCGATGAGATGAGCAGTAGTGGTAGTGGTGGACTGGACCGGCTGCGAGCATGCCCACTGGGAGCTGCTGGGGGAAGCAGCTGTTCTGTGGATTACGTATATGTGCATATATATATATATATATATATATATATAT